>NW_025930988.1:0-92477 GCF_000764305.2 Hyalella azteca
TCGAGAAAATTTTCAGTTCAATTTAACCATAGTGATTTATTCTTTAGATAACGTGTATGGACGTTGTTCGTTCAGTCTGAAGATACTCAACAATATGATTTAGGAATAAATAATATAGAAATACTTGCTCTGCATATCCCATTCTATCCAATGTAGGGAGCTACGAAAAATGTCGACTGAAACCCCTAATATCTTTCTGCATTTCGCTGAACAGGCCACGACCGATTAAATCGGATTGATTCAGCATTTACTTACATCCGTCGTATTGCACGAACAGACGTTTCAGCCGATTTGTTGGAGGAAGGTAATCGAGCTCAGTTTTTTACCGTCTGCCGCAGTTGGAGGTGAATTCTAGCTAACACATCAAGCTTGGAACTGATGAATTACGCCTACGCCTTTTGCAGGCGTAGGCGTAATTCTAACTCGATTAGGTAATTCGTTACGTAATTCGTAACTCGATCACATACGAGGAAATTCACATATAAATGAAATATCTCTCCAAAATGTTCTGTTAATGACTACTTGAAGAATTTGATCAAATTAACCCCACAATTAACTAATATCAGCAAAACATTCTAACCCGTAGTTTGCATCAGATTCATCTCCGCGAACTATTTTCAGCTCTTATAAATCTGAATGAGTACCTTTTTGAAAATCTACTTCTTCGTCACGAATTTTTGTTCACTATTATGACTTGTTCGAATTCAATGTGGCCCTAGAAAATAACAATTATACCTAGTGACATGCGGAGCGTCCCATGTTCGTGTGTCATTAACATTAGACTTTTTCATTGTGAATCAAAGTTGGTGGCGCGCGAAGTGTCTGATGATGATGATGTGGACCTTAGAAATAGCATTTAATATCGTACCTGTAGATAAAAGTCGAATTTGAAGGGACAAAATCTTTAAAATTTAAACGCTCTTCATGTATCCTGAAGATCAAACAAATCGCTACCTAATGCAATGTGGCGGGCATTTCAAATCAATATGTACATGTTACATGGAGTCTTTTTATTGAAACATATTTTGAAATACTGATAAATGTCTGGCATGCGCAAGAAAACGCCATTCCATAACCTTAATTTTTTATATAATTTCGCTGCTAGATTTTTAGTATTCTTTGCAACCGCAGTGATTATGCAGTTCATTGCTAGATTTATTCGCTCTGCGATGCATTGCAGAGACATTCGCATGTTATTTGTAAGCATTTCATCTACCTGTTTATGAACGGGGGTCGTTCGTCTGATCTCTACGCTAGCATTGAAAACTCGATGCACATATTAACGTCATCCCTTTCTTTCCGGAGAGGAAAAAATCCTGCACCTATGAAAGCGATTTTATTTGAGTTAGACGTGATATTTTCATATTTTACCGACTACGCAGTTATTTTTTTGATATATCATCTCCAAGGTAAATTTTTTGAGGCAGGCATCGTAGAGTTAAACTCTTTATGTCTGCTTCAGAGCATTGAGTGGTTCAAATTTTTGGCTGCCAATCAGGATATACCTGAGTGGCGGTGACGAGGTTCGTAATGTATTCAGTAAGCAAAAAATGATCGAATCATGGAACGCGTATGATAGATAAGAAATAATTCTATATGAATGCTGTCAGAATAAATACCTTATACGGTTTGAACGATGTACAACAAAAATTAACTTTTATTAGCAATTAATTCAAACCTTTCATCTGTGTCAGGATTATTTTCTCGAATAATTCCCTTCTCGTGTCAATCTAAAATCTAAATGATAACGTTGTAACCTTTCTTTATCATGTTTTTCAAATGAATCCACCAAATTATACTTAATTTCTGACAATTTATAATTAATGATATCAAATCAATATTTTTGTCATTTTCGTGTAAGGATCGCGATTCCGGCTCATTTTAGGATAAAGTTGAGTGTGTTCTAAGACATTTGTCGAATATTTCGTCAATGGGCGTGAACGGCATCATTGGCTGCTATAATTTGAGTGAGTTAAGGACTATTGTAGGACGAATAAGGTTAGTAAAACTTAGTTCATGAATATTGATAATGTATCAGGTACTTCAAGCCTGCGTGTTAGTGTTTCACGCTCAATTATTCCCTCTTGTTTTTACAAATACGTCAAGGCTATTTTACAAATTCAGCATGAAAAGAAATTTATATCATTTATGTAGGTGAAAAGCAAAAACCCGAGTTAAGTGGCTAACCAAATTGGCGTCATAGTACATGTTGACAGAAAACTATCGCTTCGATATTTCCTTTGTGAATCTTAACGAACTGTCGTGGCGTCCATTTTTAACTGAAAATTAACATGACTTGAGATAGAACTATGCCTCAAAATAGGAAATTTATGTATCTGAGAAATTTTCTTGTAAGAATTCGTTATGCTCGCAACGCTTCAGTAGGCCCATGAGGACACCACGAGATTTGCACTGTGCAGTAGCTTGCGCTCCAAATGTCCTTGAATTTCAATGCAACGAAAGACTTCTTAAAGTGATAAGTTTAAGATAGGCTATGGAAATTATGACCAAAACATTGCAGACACGAGTCGTACACGGTAGGAGTTGTCAGCCCGTTTGCCAACTCCTTATAGTAGACCTGAGTCTGCCCATCAAATTTAGGCTGGCCTCATTGACTGGAAGCAAAAGTAACAAGAATTAAAAGTAACATCAAAATATAATGACGGCTTACGAAAGAAGTGCAATAAAACGTGATGCTTGCATGACAAGATTTTATTAGCAGCGTTGCGGTGCTTCCTGAAATCCGTACAATTTTGTCAGAATTCGGAACCACATCATTTTCATAGAAAATCGATAGGATGTGTTCTTATATAACAGTATAATAAGGCAACAGTAAATTCGACGATGTTTGAAAGTTCGAGAATCCGGCTGTTAATTGCCACTTTCTAATCGTAGAACGAACTTGTTGGGACAGAGGTAAGAAAATTCTAGCGGTTCCGTGAGAAAATTTTAGCGGTTTCTTCATCCATATGTATTCAACGATGAAATTTCTATAACGTATGTCTTCAAATTCCCAAATGCTAGAAGCCCTCGATTACAGTATTACAGTATTTGATATCTCTCTTAGATTTGTCAAATTTTAGCATTAGATGGTAGAATTTGCTTGTTTTACACATTTGACTAATGACCATAGAATGCTTTGATTTAAATATTTCTGTAGATGACGTTGGTGGATCGAAATGCGTGTAAATTTACTTTCACCTATACGTTTCATCATTAAAGGCTTCTTATAATTTGAAAATGAATATTTGTTGCATTCGAGACGCCGTCAATAAAATAAAATTACCTTGTTAAACCTGCATTTCGATCTAGCAACGTCATCTAAAGAATTTTTCGGCCACGGATGATGAGAATTATTTAAACATGAAACACCAGCCTTCCATCAGAATTGGCAAAATTATCATAGACTAACAAAATTTGAGCTATCTGTGCACAAAGATGTTGCTTATGTTCATGACACATCAGTTATAGCCATGAATGCCCTACAGATTATCAGTATCTTGCTTTAACTGTCAGTGCATAATTGACATCAATTGAAGAATTTCATAGCTTCACTCGATATGCCTACCTAGCTTTCGCATATCAGAGAACCGTTTTGGTTGGGACTTAATTTAGGCTTGAGATGAGTGACCGGCAGCGTTCTCTATATTGGGTAAGCGTAGTCTTCTATGATCTCCATATCATCAAGCAATAACCTTCATTTCTTCGTCTGCTGACCGTAAAATTCAACATAACGGTTTGAGAACCGATTTCGATTACTCTGATCTTTTTACTGAACGTTATGATTCTAGCGACCATTCTACCATCAATTCACTTATGAAGAATTGAAATGCCAGAATTCTTATATCATGTTCTGTTAGAAATGTCCGCATGGCAATGGAGTTGGCAATTTTAATTTCTTGACTACAATTGATTTTCTACACTTCGCATCTCTAAAAGGACACGGTCGAGCAGGCTGTTCAATATATCCTCTCAACAATTCTATATGTATATCCTCTCAACAACAGCCATAGATAAATGTACGCTGCTATGAAGTACAAGTCAAAAACGAAAAACGTAGGCAGAAGTTTTTGCTGATACAAAAATGATTTCACTCGATGCCATTGTTAATGGGTAGTTTAGGTCCAAATAGTCAATTTTCTTTTATTGACTTGTAAGTGTCGCGTCTCTACGGAAAAAGTGAAGCAGTCTTTCACGAGCTTCGTTCAATGGCGTAATGGCGTGGATGAAAAACCGAGCGACGCTGATTGAGGAGACGAAAAAATTAAATTAGCACGTTTATGACCTTTGAAGTATAATATCGAAATTCATTATATTATATACTTAAAATATCCATAAGGTGTTCTTTTGATCAACATGACCTGATCCAGAGAAAAAAAAAACCATCACAAGGAACAAGATCCAGTGAAATTGAAATCATAAAAAAAACAATTTTTAAGATTTTCGTCATCTTTTTTGAGATTGGTACGATTGGAAAAAGAAAAAAGATTGCATAATGAAGATTGACAATTTTTAAGGCAGGCTTTGTTCGTCTTCAAGAAATATTAGTCTTTGTTTAATAATACGAGATAATTATAACTTTAAGTATTTAGTTTTAGTATCGGCGGAAAAATTTCGCAGAAAACGGACTTTTAGTAAGGAGACCTAAAAGAAATAAACTGATCAAGAATGTACGATTTCAAAATCATACATTCCATCTATCTATTATAATTCATTCAAGTCATTAATTAAATTCAATTTGAAAGTATGAACGATCCAAGCATCCGCATTCGTATTGCATTATAATGAATCGCTTTTTTCGGTTGATTTGACTATGCATCTTTCTTGATTTTTCAGTAGCTCAGTTTGAGCGTTTGCTCCAAATTGTTGATGTACGGCAAGTAGTATGTGCGTATCAACGCTGATTTACTTGCTCATTTCTGCTCCCATACTTTTAGCTGTTGTAATTGTCTGTCGATATTGTAATGCATGTGAGTGCCATGAATGCATTGACGAAATAATCTGAAGTAAAAAACAGTTGTTGAAAGGATTGCATATTAAAGTTGTCATGTGTATTACCCATGTTTCCGATACTAAAATCTTCTTACAGTATTTGAGAAAGTATTTTGCATTTAAGTTTCAGTCAAAGGTTAATAATTTCTGTCTTGCTTCATTTAAAAGGTTATCACTCCTTGGATATCAAGGAAGTTTAGAATGCAGATGCTCGACTTCAGAAATTCTACGCACCACCGCTAGAATTAGTACTTCACCTCGCCGCAGTCCGTGCACGTCGACATTGTCACAGTCCGGAAATAGTGCCCACGGAAACGTGCGTTTCCTATTCTCGTCGCACTACCCACACACATTATGATGGAATTCGCGGCACAGTCGCTTCGATTGCTAAAATTCTAGCCGGGGTTATTAGTTTACAATGGCGACGTTCTCATCAAAGCCAAATATACACGTCAATTAACTTCTATATCAAGCCGTCCCCGGAACATCCAATTGTCGTTTTCCAAACTGGTCTCCGAAGATTATGCTAAGTTGTTAACGCTGCGATAAATTAACTTTTCGTGTACCCGCTCATCGTGTAACCGCTTGAAGCTACTTACACTACGTCTTTTCGCCTCAGAATTTGTTGCTTCAAGAAGATGGATCAAGACAGAGACTGAGGATCTGCGGCATTTGAGGGCTAACTTAATCTACGGAAATGAATTAGCACAAATAAAATTCTCATGCTTGCTCGCGAGTGCTTTTCAAACGAATTTTGCAAGAGATTGCAACAAAATGCGACCAAAATTAGCTAAAATATGCAATCCATTCTATGTCGTTATGTGTATCAAAATTATGTTAGTAGATTGTTCTCAGGTAATGTTAATCTAAATTGAATATTTTTTATGAATCATCCGTTGTAACCGAATTTAAATTCTTAGTTAGGGCTTGTTGAAGTTCAATGTTAATCTGGTATATGGATGTAGGTCCCACTTGTCTGGTCCCACGTTAACGTGAACCTTAGCAATAACATTTTTCATTTTAAAAAATAATTTGCAAATTGCGAAGTTTTTGATGTCGACCATGGACACTACCACTAGTCTCTTTCGTTGTAGCCTGAGTGAGATACAAGCTGAATTCCTCAGTTTGAAATTCTCGCTGTGATCACGGCCATGTACCGCAAGTACCTTCGCTAAAACGTCGATTTTGGCCGTTCATGCCGCCCTAAGTTGCGTCCAAGCAGTCTACAGTCGATATGGCTTGCTCTTCCTTGAATGGCGAGCGGCCTCTGTCAGTGAGTTGCCTCCAGATATCCTGTTACACCGTGACCGTGACCTGGCGACAGCCAAGATCGACTGCGACAGCGATTTGGAGGCAGCGTTACGAGGAGGAAGAATAGCGCAAGATCATATTATAGTATTTCAGATGTGGAGGTAGCTGATACTCTATCACATGTATCCAAATAATCAGCGAATAATGTTCAATATGACCATAATGAATTTCTCCTTAGACAATGTTTATGGTCGTTGTTTTATTCCAGACTCTCAATCTTTGTTCATTCAACATGAAGTTAATCAGCAATATTAATTGGGAACGAAAAATATAGAAATACGTACACAGTATATCACATTCAATCGCATGCAAGAAACTCCGAAAATCCCGTCTAAGTAATATATCCTAAAGAACTCGATGAACGCCAAATATGTTCAATTCAATGCAGCATTCATCACTAACATCCAACCTATAATGCGGAGATTCCTATCAATATAATTAATGAATACACGCAGTGCTTTCGATTCCGACTTTCCTCATAGTGAATTCTAGCTAACACTTCAAGCATGGAACTGATGAGTTGCGCCCTTTGCAGGGCTCACTCAATCACATTCGAGGGAATTCGAAAAAATAGAATATTCCTTTAATGTGGTCTTCTGATTACTTCTTTAAGAATTTGATCGTAATGCGACCGAAATTAACTAATATCAGCAACGCATTCTAACTTGTAATCCGTGTCAGATTCATCTCCGCGAACTATTTTCAATTCTTATAAATCTGAATGAGGATTTTTTGAATATCTACTCCTTCGTAACGAACTACTGTTCATTATTAGGACTTGTTCAAATTCAGTGTGGCCCTAGAAAATAACAATTATGCCTATTTGCATGTGGAGCGACCTATGTTCGTGTGTCGATCATTAGCATTAGACATTTTCATTGTAAATCATAGTTGGCGGCGCGCGAAGTGTCTGATGATGATGTGGACCTTAGTAATAGCATTTATTGTAGTACCTGTAGATGAAAGTTTAACTTGAGGGTACAAAATCTTTAAAATTTAAACGCTGTTCATTTTTCGTTGAGATCAAACGAGTCGCTACCTAATGCAATGTTTCAGGTATTTATAATCAATAGGCATATGTTACCAGGAGTCATTTTTATTTAAACATATTTTGAAATAGTAATAAATGTCTGGTATGCGCAAAGAACGCCATTCCTTCACCTTGATTTTTTATAATTACGCTGCGTTGTTTTTAAGTTTTCCTTGCTACAGCAGCGATTATGCAGCTCAATGATTGATTTGTTAGCTCTGCGATGCATTGCAGAGGCATTGCGAGTTATTCGTAATCCGTTCGTCTGTCCGATAATGAAAGGGGATCTTTCGTATGATCTCCACGCTATATAGCCTTGGAAACTCGATGCACACATTAACGTGATCCATTCTATTGAGAGGAGAGAAAACCTGGCACCGAAAAGGGATTTTATTTCAGTTATAGGTAATATTTTCTTGATGGCGCAGTCATTTGTTTGATATGTTGTTTCTAAGTCTAATGTGTGAGGCAGGCTTCGTGGAGTTTAACTCTTTTAGTCTGTCTCTATAGCAATCTTAATTTTTGGCTGCTTGTCGGGGTATTCCTGACTGGCGGTTGCGAGGTAAATGATCTTTTGATTATGCGAAGAATAATAGAATACGTGAACGCCTGATATGAAAAACGAAAGATTCCAAATGAATTGCTCTCAAAATAAATGCATTGTACGATTTGATGGAAATAAGACATAAATAAACTATTATAAAGCAATTAATTCAACCCGCGATCTGTGTCAAGTAATCAGCAATTCACATCTTTATTTACAATTTACATCTTTAGTTCTTCTAATTATTCCCTCCTCGTATCAATATAACTGATAAAGTTGTAACCTTTTTCTTATTAGTTTTGTAGGAAATGAATCTCCAAAATTTTCCTTCATTCCTCGCATTTTATAATTAATTATATCATACTAATATTTCTTGGGGGGGGTCATTTTGGGGTAAGGATCGCGATTCCGGCTCATTTTATGGTAAGGTAAGAGTGTTCTGTCATTTGGTGAATATTTGGTCAATGTGCGTGAACGGCATTTATTGCCAGCCATAATTTAGAATAAGTTAATGACTATTGTAGTAAGAATAAGGTTAGTAGGACGGAGTTCGTGAATATTGTTAGTTGGACGGAGTTCATGAATAAGGTTAGTAGGACGGAGTTCATGAATAAGGTTAGTAGGACGGAGTTCATGAATAAGGTTAGTAGGACTGAGTTCATGAATAAGGTTAGTAGGACGGAGTTCATGAATAAGGTTAGTAGGACNTATTATTAGGTGATAATACTTCTCATTGTATTTGATAATGCTTAGTCAATGTTCACTTGTCTGTTCTGTTTACGAACTGGTATCGACTCACGCGCTCGCGAGTTAATTATCCTCGAGAGTTATTCTACCTTATATCAACTTTCGCTTATCATTATTTGACCAAAGGGTTATATTATGCTTCTATTTTATTGTAATAAACTATGTCTATTTTTTGCATATAGACGATTTTATTAGCCCATTTCTTGTACATTGTAAACGGGGTGTTGTGGTAAGCTCATTCTAGCAGAGTTATCCCTCGCAGGAAAGTGATGTGTGCTCAGTGGTACTGGGTTGGGGTGCAGATGTTTCAATTCGTAATCAGGATGCAGATCTGAAGTAAGAAGATGAAAAAAACCGTAGTTCTGGAGAAAACTCGTAAAGAGATCTAGAATCCATTATTGAAATAAAACTGAAGATAAATATAAATTCAAAGTTAATACTATGAAAACGATCAATAATAGTAAATGCATCTGTTGAATAGTTATCATAGTTGCTAACGCCTACTCTAATGTCGACAAGCGCCAACGTGTTCTACTGGCGTAATTCTGATGAAACGAAGTAATACGAACCAGAAATGTTCTCTTCGTTGCGAATTTGAAAGAAAATTTTCACCAGCTTTTGAGGATTCGCTAGTAAGATATCACTGAATGAATTAATGACTTTATGAATTACTGCTTATTTGAACTTCTCCAGGATTGTCAATGAAGAAATCTAACGAACGATTAAGTTTAAATTACTCCATCAACCAACTGTACGACGCGCTTTAGGTTTCATGTTGATGCACTGTGAATTTTTGTCGACTGTTGCATGCGGGGCGGCGAAAGCTTTATTAGAGAATATAAGGGATCCATTCTTATTTTACCGACTAGAATTTAATGATTATTAATTAATAATTTAAGCATCAATAATTTGATCATTACTTAAATGTTTTCATGTTACTTGTGCACTGAAACGAAATCTGCATAAAGAACTTGCATACGGAAAGAATGTCCTTTTAGGGCCTTAATTTAAACCACTAATTATCTGAGGACCTGCATGAATATTCTGCTCAAAGGAACTACTTAATCATACTCGTAATGCAGAAAAATGTTCATTCAGTTCAGTTCCTCCCGAAAATTCTACGCTTCCTGCGTAATAATACTTCTGCCAAGCTCCTGTAAACATTACAATTGCAACTTCTTATCAATCCGTTTGATAAGTGCTGTACATGAGGAGCCAAAATCTAGGTTGCAGGGGCAGTTCGTCTCCCTGAATAAAATGCATTGAGAGACTTCCAAACATCAATTATACCATCTTTATTGATCGAAAAAATTGGAAATCAGAAGTAAGCAGGCATTGTAACTGGTAGTGCATTAGCACTTGAGTCTCATCAAAACTTTTTACTGCATGCAAACTTAGAATTTTTGTGGCTTTTCAATAACCGCTTAAGGAACTTAAGCCAAAGTTTAAATTAAAGTATCTATGTATAATAAGTCCAGGTCCAGCTTTCAACGAAAATGAATGTCACAGAATGTTTGAAGATATTGAATTAAATACTTCCATCTGTTTTGAATAGGCGTTGACCAGGGTTATTTTCAGTTATCAAGAGTTCATCGATTATAAATGATTACCACAAGTGCAACCTGATTACATAAACATACTCATAACTGACATATAGTCAATTAACCACTCTGACTCTTTGAGTTAGCCCTGATATTTCTTTGACTGCGCAGTTATTTGTTTGATACATCCTCTCGAAGTCAATAGAATGAGGCAGGCTCAATGGAGTCTAAGTCTTTTTGCCTGCCTCCGATTTGAAAGACGATTAAAAATTTTTGGCTGCCTGTCTGAGTAAGTCTGACTGGCGGTGCCAAAATTAATGCTAAATATGCGAGTAGAGTTGTGGACGGTATGACATGGTTAGACAGTCAAATGAGTATTGTATATCCTCATGTAGGAGATATTACACACTGATGATGCACAACAGGAAATATTGAAAGAATTGAGATTAGAAAGTTATAGAGCTCGGTTGTTTGTTGGCATGCACGTGTTATTTGGGAACAAAGATTGTCGGTACAAAAATCTAGTGGTTTCTTCATCCATTTGCATCCAACGATTACATTTCCACATATTTTTTCCCATATGTTAAAAGCACTCAATAATGTACGCAATTTGGAAGTCGCTTTTATATTTAATACATTTTGTGAGTATTTTTGAAGCTTGACCTTGTAAAATATTCGTTTTCTCGGATGCGTAACCACGCGGTACCCATCGTATTATTATATTCTGTGAGCAATGTTTGATTCATAATGGTGGAATCGTGCAGCATTAAAAAGGAAGGGGGCGAATAAAAAAAATTGAATACGATTTTATTGGAAATTTTATTATAGACGAAACAAAGCTTGAACAATTAATCTGCGCTCGAGGATGCATGTTGCTCATGTTCACAACACATTAGTTGATATGACAGGCGCACAGCACATCAGTATCTGGCTTGGATCGCCGGTGTATAATTTTCTGTTGCTGAAGTAAATAATTAAAACTTCAATTTACTCGCACGCTTCCTAAGTATAGAAAAGTGTTTATTTAATCCATCTGGTCTCTAGGTTTTTAGGAAGATCGATCTTTCGAACGTCGAAAACAAATAAAACTGGAAATCTTTTCCTAATTCATTTTTGATAAAAAACTTCCGAATAAGACATAAATCGAGAAAATTTTCAGTTTAATGTAACCATATAAATGAATTTCGCCTAGATAATGTTTATGGACGTTGTTTTATTTCATACTCTCAATCTTTGTTCGTTCAGTCTGTTGATAATCAACATATTATTTAGGAATAAAAAATTTAGAAATACTTTCACCTCATATCTCATTCTATTGTACGAAGAAAACTACGAAAATCTCGTCCGAGGCTCCTATTCCATATAGCACGCTAGCCGCCTCGAATGATTGAATCGATTAGATTCAGCAATTACAAACATCCGCCGTATACAACGGAGAAACTTCTCAGTATCACAAATGAAGGTGGTAGAGTGCGGGTCAACTTTTTATTTCTTGATTATAAGGTGGGTGAATTATAGCTAACACATCAAGCATGGAACTGATTACTTGCGCCCTTTGCAGCTAGAGCTCACTCAATTACAACCAAGGGAATTCGAAAAAAATGAAACATTCCTTCAATGTGCTCGTTTGATTGCTACTAAAAGTATTTAATCGTAATACGACTTGAATTAACTAATATCAGCAGCCCATTCTAACCCGTAATCAGCGTCAAATTCAACTCTGCGAACTATTTTTAACTCGTATAAACCTGAATGAGGACTTTTTGAAGATATGCTCCTTCGAAACGAATTTCTGTTCATTATTAGGACTTGTTCAAATTCAATGTGGCCCTAGAAAAGTTCAATTGCGCCTATAGTGGCGTGTGGCGTACAATTACGCCTAGTGGCAAATACCGAAAAATGTCTGGCATGCGCAAAGAAAGCCATTTCATAACCTAAATTTTATCTATAATCTCGCTGCGATGTTTTTAAATTTTCCGTGCGACTGCATCGTTTATGCAGCTCATTGCATGATTTATTAGCTCTGCGATGCATTACAGAGGTATATACGAGTTATTCGTAATCCATTCGTCTGTCAGTTTACGAACGAGGGGCCGTTCGTCTGATCTCCACGCTAGCCTTGAGAATTCGATGCCGTCATTGACGTGATCCATTTATTTCGAGATTGCAGTGAACACAGTACCTGGAAGTGATTTTATTTGAGTTAGCCATAATATTTCCTCTATTGCGCAGTTATTAGTTTGATGTATTATCTCTAAGTCAACTTTGAGAGGGAGGTTGCGTGGAGTCTAACTCTTTCAGCCTGTCTCGTTATCCGTCATAATTTTTGGCTGCCAGTCCGGGTACACCGTACTGGCGGTTTCGAGGCAAATGATTCATTCATCATGCGAAATTTAGTAAGATGAACGAACACGAACACCTGAGATAAAAGTCGAATGATTCCACCTGAATGCTCTCAGAATAAGTACATTTAAGCGATTTGAACAAAACACGACAAAATTAACTTGTATTAGCAATTAATACAAACCTGTGATCTGTGTCAGGATTACTTCTTCGAATTATTCCCTCCTCGTGTCTATCTGAATGATAACGTTGTAACTTTTTCATTATTATTTTTAATTAATCCTCCAAATTATACTCAATCCCTCACAATTTATAATTAATTATATCTTACTTATAATTTTTGTCATTTTGGTGTAAAGATCACTGTTTCGGCTCATTCAATGGTAATGTAAAGTGTTTTCTGTCATTTGGCGAATATTTGGTCAATGGGCTTAAACGGCATCATTGGCTGACATAATTTTGAGTGATTCAACAACTATTGTAGCAAGAATAACGTGTGTAGAACGGAGTTCATGAATAAGGTTAGTAGGACGGAGTTCATGAACAAGGTTAGTAGGACGGAGTTAAAAAAAATGTTAGTTAATGTCTAATTTTAATATCATGAATAAGGTTATTCATAAATAATCCCACCTTCATAAACGGACAGACGAACGGATTACAAATAACTCGCATATGTCTCTGAAATGCATCGCAGAGCTAATAAAGCAAGCAATGAGCTGAATAAAAAGTGCAGTTACGAGGAAAACTTACAAACATCGCAGCGTAATTCTATAAAAAAATTAAGGTCATGGAATGACGTTTTTTACACAAGCCAGACATTAATTGGCATTTCAAAATAGGTTTCAATAAAAATGACTCCTTGTAACATGTGATTTGAAACGCCTGAAACATTGCATTAGGTAGCGACTTGTTTGATCTCCAGGATGCATGAACAGCGTTTCAATTTTAAAGATATTGTACCTTCAAGTTCGACTTTAACTACAGGTGCGATAATAAATGTTATTTCTAACGTACACAAAAACATCAGACACTTCGCGCGCCACCAACTATGATTTACAATGAAAAAGTGTATTGCTAATGACACACGAACGTTGGACGCTCCGCATGCCACTAGGCATAAATGTAATTTTCTAGGGCCACATTGAATTGAACAATTATTCTAATAATGAACAGAAATTCGTTACGAAGAAGATCTTCCAAAAGTACTCATCCAGATTTATAAGAATTGAAAATAGTTCGCAGAGGTGAATCTGACATGGATTACGGGTTAGAATTGATTACTGATATTAGCTAATTTTGGTCGTGTTTCAATCAAATTCTTCAAGTAGTTATCGGAAGAGCACATTGACAGAATATTTCAATTATTTCAAGTTCCCTTGAATGCGATTGAGTCAGTTCTGCAAAGGGCATAATTCATCAGTTCCATGCTTGACGTATTAGCTAAAATTCACATGCTATAAGTCAGAAGTTACTGCATTCTTCTTCCTCCTCCAATAGTTTGGCTGAAATGTCTCTCCGTTCTATATGGCGGATGTTAGGAAATGCTTAATTAATCCAATAGATTCAACGTACGTGGCTTTGAGTGCGTTATATAGAATAGGGGATTCAGTCGAGATTTTTTGTTGTTTCCGAGTCTAAATTAAACAACGACCATAAGCATTATCATCTAGGGAGAAATTCATTATGGTAACTTTGAACTGAAATTTTTCTCTATTCATGTCTGATTCGAAAGTTTTATCGGAAATTAACTAGGAAAAGATTTTCAACCTTATTTCTTACGGTCGTTTTAAACGCTCAGGCTTCCTAGTCGGCTAGATGGAATAATTTCCAGCCACAAGGGACAGACAAGCACAATTATCCTTACGTAGGAAGCAGGCATATAAAGTGACGCTTCAATTACCTGCTTCCAAACAGCAAACTCTAGGCAGGCAGTTTAAGCTAGATACTGATGTTCTGTAGGGCTATCATGGTTAACTGATGTGTTGTGAACATGAGCAACATCCTCGAGCTCAGATTATTCAAGTTTTGTTTCGTCAATGATAATATTTCTAGAAAAAATTTTAGTCACTTTTTTACTCGCCCTTTTTCTTCTTCGTTTTTAATGCTGCACGATTCCACCATCAAGAATCTAACATTGCTCCCAGTATATAATACTATGATAAGTATCGTGGAAACGCACCCGAGAAAACGAATATTTTTACGGGGTCAAGCTTATTATTTTACGATCGTTCTCACTAAACGAAGTTAAATCATAGACCCGTGGAGTAAAATTAGTCACTCAAATTTTACATTAATGCATTACTTCATCATTTGTGATACAAATTGCGATTTTATCTTTAAATGATATGCTATCTATTTTCCACTTATAAACCACTCATTCTCTCAAGTCGTAATTCCGTTACATCGGAATCTTACGCAAACCACTGCAAAAACAGAGTTCCCCTTGTTTGAACGATATATCTGAAAATAGTAGTATTATTTTTTTATTTTCGTATTTTTAATGATGCTCTATCTTGTGAAGTTTACTTGAGAGTTCAATCTTGAATTGTTTTTAATTAAACGGCTTGCCCATCATGGCCGAGGCTACCGTTCATGAAAGAAACATTCCCGTATGTATACAAGAGGAGAAGATTTCATCATAGAGAACCTTTAATACATGATCGAGTAGCTTCCGGGTCAGTAGCTTCCTTTAGAATTTAGATGAAACACAATTTTCAATACGCAATAAAATTATGCCTTCCTGGGACGTGAAATCTCCTGGGACCGCATGCAGCAATATACTGAAGAAAGTAAATAAATTAAAATTGCCAATTCCATCGCCATTCGCAGATCTGTGGCAGTACAGGATATAAAAAATTCTTACAATTCAATCTTCATAAGGGAATTGTTAACGGACGGAATTTAACGTTCGGTTAAATTATCACAGTGCGCGAAGTCTGTTCTCAATCCGTTGTGAAAAGACCTTAACGCCAGGTCGATCATTTCAAGCGCCAGAGATCAGCAGAGGAGTTCTTCGCCATCCATATGCCTTCTACAGGCAAATGAACTAAAGCTTTCAATTTCTTCTCCCTACGAGTAGATTCTGCACTGACAGTTCAAGCAAGATACTGATGTGCTGTTGGGCAACCATGGCTAACTGATGTGTTATTATGAACACGAGCAATAATCTCGAGCACAGATAGCTCAAGTCATGTTTCGTCCATGATAATTATTCCAATACTAATGGAAGCCTGGTGTTTATGTTTAGAGAAATTCTCATTTTACAATACTTCTCTTTAACTTCACTTCTTGTTTGTTTGTCAGTCTGCAACAAATCTTATAAACGATATTTAACACACTTCTACCTGTCCAATCGATCAGAATTTTTGCACACTTGCGTAAAGTCGGAGACAACGCATAATTCAATTGACAGAACAAATAATTTTGAAAAATTAAAGAAGAAATTTAAATTTCAAAATTAAAATTGAACATTACTTTTTTTAATATTTTATAATAAAATAAGTAATTCATTGTACATGCGCAGAATCAGAGACACTGGATTCTTAGGGTGTGTTGTCTTTAAAAAGTAATTTTTAAACGCATATTATTTACAGATATAATCAGAAATAATCGCGGCAGTACAATTCTATAGATGACGTTGGTAGATCGATATGCAGGTTTAACGCTGTAATTTTAATTTATTAACGACGTTTCGACAGCATTAAATATTCATTTTCAAGTAATAAGAAGCATTTAGTAACGAAATTGCGGCATTTAATTTAATTCTATAATTTAAAGAGTAGCGTAGGTACAAATAGTCAATTTTCTTTTATTGACTTGTAAGTGTCTCGCATCTAGAAACAGAACTCGAGCAATCTGCGCTCGAAAATGTTGCTCCTGTTCACAACACATCAGCTAGCCATGAAGCCCTACTCATCAGTATCTTGCTTCAATCGTCCGTGCTGAATTTATTGGCAGGTAATAGTGATATAAATCTTAACTCATTCAAATGTTTCCTACTTTTGTTAAAGTAACTTTTACTTTGTTTAACATTGAAGGCTGGAAATGAGAGGTCAATATCCGTGTCTCGCGGAAATGATGGAAACCGTCATTTGCTCCACTTGACCAGACAAATAATTTTTAGTTGTTGACCTTTATGTTCTGCATTACAGATTAAATCGGGTACATGATAATCTATCGATCTATGCAGTAAGAGTAAAAGTTCTACCCATAAATTATTTTTGACTAATTGAATGTGAATTGAGAGCATTCGTATTTCGTGCTCTGTTATGCTTCGCTGCATAGTAGCGATGGAGTTTGCTTAGTGCATTCTTAAGTTTATTGTTCCATGCGTTCCCTGGAAGTTTCACTTTTCAGGAAGACATCATTTATCGCGTATTCAAACTAATGTATCTAATACGCAGAATAAATGTCTCAACATCAACTTTTCGTTCCTCACTACATCATAAGGCTCGTTTCTCTTCACGATTTAGACGTCAGAAACAGAATCATCTTCGCTTTGAATTTTTGGCTTATCCATAGAACTCCAGGCAAACACGATGAGTTAAAAAGGAAAATAGAAAAAATACATTAGAATAGATATCTAAATAGCATGTTAATTGAGCTTACAACGTACATGAAATTCAATTTAATAGAGATAATATACTGTTCAATCTTAAGGGTTAGTATGGATAATTGCGTCTTGTCGTTCAAGCCAACATTTTCACAGTCCGAAATACTACCCAGAGAAACATGCGTTTTATATTTTCGTCGCAATACTCAGACACATTATGATTAAGTTCGTCGTACAGTTACCTCGATTCCTCATATTCTAGTTGTAATTATTAGTTCAAATATAAGACACATTTTTTCAAAGCCTTGTATGCAGGTCACCTATTTGATCTATCGAGCCATTCCAGGAATACGCTATTTTCGTTCCTAATTTTTTTCTAAAGATTAAGCTAAGTAAATAACGCTGCGGTAGAAAGCCATTCAGTTTAACTGCTCAACAATTATACGTACCTTCCAGATTAAGGTAACTCAATAGAGCTGTTGAAAATGTCTTGTTAGGTAACCTCTCAACATATGAAGCCGGTTTACACGGGTCAAAATTTATTGTCTGCCTCAACCTTGTCGAAAATACCACGACACGGTTGCTTGGATGGCGATTCCACTGAGGCAACGCCGCTTTCTGTCGCTATTCACTATGTGAACATACAAAATTTCCGAGCAATAATGACCAACCTTCCTATCTTCTATAGTTTTGGGAAAGTTATATCATAGTTGAAACAAAACTGGAGCAATCTGTGCTCAGGAATGGAGCCATTGTACGTTACACATCAGTTAGCCATAAAAATTTACAGCTCATCAGTATCTTGTTTGAAGGGAGCATTAGTGCATATCGTTGATTGGAGAGAAAAAATGTTCAAATATGTGAAGTATGCCTGATTCTACTTACAGGCGACAGACGTTGAGTCGTACCTCTTATGGCTTAGAGCCTTAGACGATTGAGCTAAAGTCGGATTCTCGCGAAGGTGATCGTTATCTTCTCTACAGCGACACGGAATTTTAATTTTCATTTGTTCCCCGTAAGCTTTACGTAACAGGTGATAAGCAGATTTCGATTACCTTGATGATTTTACCGATCGTTCCAGTTCGAGCAAAAATTCTACAAATAATTCACTGCAGAATATTTGAATTGAAAGCATTAGTATTTCCTTTTCTGTTCTGCATCTCTGCATTACGATGGAGTTGGCAATGTTCATTTCTTCACTATCTCTAGTTTATCGTTGGGTGCGTTTTACCTCTCAAGGAGGCATCATTTTATCGCGTATTCCATCTAATGTACCTAAGACGCAGATTACGGGTCTCAACATTAAGATCTTGTTCAGCACTACAACATAATGCCCGTCTCTCCTTACAACATGAAATTCGAAAGCAAATTCCCTTCGCTTTAATAGTTTTTTGGCTTATCAATAGAACGTCATACTGATAAGACGATTTAATAGGAAACTGAAATTATGTTCTTTAACCATGTCGAAAATGTCAAAACTCGGTCGCTCGGATGACAATTGCACTTGGACAGTGATGCTTTCTCACGTGATTCTTTGAAAAGAGATAGGAATTTTTACAAACATGAAACACCAACCTGCCATTTGGATTAGAAAATTTATTATAAGCGCAACAGAACTTGAACTATCTAAGCTCGACGCTGTTGGTCATGGTCGCAACACTTTAGTTAGCCATGATATCGTTGCAGCTCATCAGTACGTTGCTCTGAGTGTTAGTACATTGTTCAATTTTTTGGAAGTAGGTAATTAAAGCTTCACTTTATTTGGCTGCTTTCTTATGCCTAGGAATCTAGTTTTTGGCTGACCTCGATGGCTGGAAATGACCTTGGTAATGGTGGTGTTGAGAGGTGAGTGTTACCTTCAGTTTTCTCCTAACCGAAGAGGAAAATTTTTTAATTTATCGACTGATTGAACCTATGTGCTAGTCGCAAATCGCTAGAGATTTTATCGTCTGTTCATTGGGAATGGGATCCATTTGTTTCATTAACGTGCAGGCCTTGAAATCTCAATGCACCTGTCAACATAATCAATTTCTTTCAGCCGGTAATGTTTTACGAAACATCCAGTCAAAAATCGACTCAATATTAAAAGTGGGATAAATACATTAGATAATAATTAAGAATTAATCAACACCATCGAACAAGAAAATTTTTAGACTGAATTTCATTTTTTACTGTTGTACAAAGTTGTTAGCACAGCGGAAAATTGTTAAACCGATTTGATCATAAAGAAAATAATTTTGAAGTATTGCTCCTCCTTAGAAATAAACACTGAACGAGAAATTTACTTTGGTTTCTGAGATATTTTGGTAATCAACCGGACTCCATATATCGCTACAATTTTTTTAAACTTCGGACGTCAATCAAATCTATTATTAATTCTGAGAGCAAAGAAAACAAAACACATATAGAAACACGACACATATGTGTGTCTTTATATGATTTACCAATGATATTTTCTCATTTTTGAAATATTTTGTGTATGATATGTTTTTCTCAGTCAAAATTTATGAGGATAAATTGTAACTTCTATAGCCTGTCTCGTGTGTTTAGTGGAAAAGATTCAAATACATTGACTGCCTTCTAGGAAACTTCTGCCAGGCGGTGGCAAGATAGATGCTTTGCTATTCATTCGCATAATAATCTTGTATTATAATTGTTATTTCTCTGTATTGCTCTAAAATAGGAGTACTTTTATGCGTATTCGCTCATGATCGTCAGTTTGGAGATGTTCAACACTCGTGATACTCTACAGGAAAAATAAAATGAGATAAAGCTGGAATCTTCAAGATCCGGCTGTTAACTGGTAGCAAACATATTGCCTCGTAATGATCGTATTCACGAAATGTTGGGACATAGATTGGCGGAACAAAAAAATGGCTTATCCATCTATATGTATTCATCGATGACATTTTTCCATTTCTCTGTATCTAATCACTTTAAAAAACTTTCACTTCAGGTCGAAAAACACTGAATTATATAGCTCAGAAATTAAATATCAAACATATATTTGTCAAATATTGTGCGTTTGTTTGAAGCTTGGCACCGGAAATACATATATATAGGGTCTTTTGGGGCGCTTATCCATGATCCAAATCGTATCATCATAAAGTGGGGGCACAATTTGACTTTTAATGTTGAAATCGTGCATCATTGAAAAACAAGGAGGAAACGCGAGTTACAAAATAAAATGTTACTTTTTCCCTAAACCGGTTATAACTTACTGATTTAAAAATAAAAGTATGGAATCCCTCCGTGTTTTAACTTTTGAGTTTCGTGTGAACTGTCGGTTGAAACTTGTGTCCTTGATTTTCGTACATTGCTTTTAATATGACTATAGAATTCGACTAGGGATTTGGAATACCAGATCTCGAATTTTGCGATTCTTAGTTTGAAGGATTATCTGTAACGGGTAACATGATAGATAATCCCGATAAAACTGCGGAATCTTCAGAACCATAGTACCTGGCTTTCATATTACAATGAAAATTAGAATAAAAAACAATAAGTGACACTTTCTGCCGCGATTCTCTCTAAATGTAAGATTTTTTCATACATGAAACACTAGCCTCCAGTCATCGAAAAAATTATCATTAACGAAATATAATTTAAGCAACCTGCACGCGGGAATGATGGTTTTGACCACAACATTTAGCCGTGATAGCCTTACAGCACATCAGTATCCGGCTTGAAATGTCAGTGCGGAGTTTATTGTGTAGAATTGTTCCGACTGTCAATCGTCGCGGTCATGCCGCGGGGCATATTTTGGGCATGTTAATTCGTTTGGAGTATAGGAGATGTAAAGACGAATACTTTAACTTCCCTTGGATACTTTACTTTCCCTTCATGGCAAAGTGCAAGCTGAAGCACAGAAAATCATCTATCAGACACTAATACAAAGCTTTACTTTCTACTAAGACACGAAAAACATTGAGCTATAGAAAACCAATTCTACAAGCCACATCCGCACGAGCGATGTACAGAAGCCATGAGTGTCTTTTAGCGAGCAGCACCGTAATGGAAATAAATTAAGGTGCTTTTGATGTTCAACTTTCTGCTACTCATCCACAAAAGCCTTCTTAGGGTTTTGGGATTCTCTCCATTTGGCTTTAGAATTCATACAATTAATGAATAAAATGACTGTCAGGGTTAAGACTTAGTTAGACTTACAAAAGAGTAAGCCTTTGGCAGTACGGAGTAAGTTTCATACATGGAACGCCAGCCTCCAGTCGTCGAAAAAATTATCATTAACGAAATGTAAATTAAGCAACCTGCACGCGGGAATAATGGTTTTGACCACAAAATTTAGTGTGGTCATTTAGCGGGAATAGTGAACTATTGGCCAAACAGGTAGGTTTATTAGGTGATAATACTTCTTATTGTATTTGATAATGCTTAGTCAATGTTCATTTGTCTATTCTATTGACGAACTGGTATCGACTCACGCGCTCGCGAGTTAATTATCCACGAGAGTTATTCTACCTTATATCAACTTTCGCTTATCATTATTTGACCAAAGGATTATATTATGATTCTATTTTATTGTAATAAAATATAGCCTATTTTTTTGCATATAAACGATTCTATTAGCCTATTTCTTGCACATTATAAACGGGGCGTTGTGGTAAACTCATTTTAGCTGAGTTATCCCTCGCGGGGAAGTGATGTGTGCTCAGTGGTACTGGGTTGGGGTGCAGATGTTTCACCTCAAGCACACGTTGACTACGATTGCTTCATCTTGTACTATTATTTCATTTTTTGTACTTTTTTAAGCAGGGTTGCCAGACGATCATATTTTCCGGACAAATTCCGTGATTTAGTTTTTCTCAATTGCGTTGGCCGGCTAAATTTTATGATAGCGGTACTTCCTAATTAAATTTTAAATACTGCAAAAAGAAAATAAATTGAATTTGTATAGCGGAACCTACAAATAAACTAGTATACATTGAATTATCGGCCTTTTTTGTTCTCGGATTTGGCCGACTTTAGGCAACCTGAATTATGTACCACTACCTCCTGGAGAAATACATTTCGTGGTACGCATATGTACCAATACGTAGTCAACGTGTTAAAAAGTGCAGATCTAGGCTTCGAAGATAAATAAAACCGTAGTTCTGGAGATATTTCGTAATGAGATCTAGAAGCCATTATTAACCTAAAACTGAAAATAAACATAAAATCAAAGTTAATACTATTCTCCAAAAAAGGTCATAGTTAATGCTTCGGTTGAATAGTTATCATAGTTGCTAACGCCTACTCTAATGTCGACAAGCGCCACCGTGGTCTATTGGCGTAATTCTGATGAAACGAGGTAATACGAACCTGAAATGTTCTCTTCGTTGCGAATTTGAAAGAAAAAATTTCACCAGCTTATGAGGATTCGCTAGTAAGATATCACTGAATGAATTAATGACTTTATGAATTACTGCTTATTTGAACTTCTCGAGGATTGTCAATGAAGGTAAGAAATCTAACGAACGATTAAGTTTAAATTACTCCATCAACGAACTGTACGACGTACTTTAGGTTTCATGTTGATGCACTGGCAATTTTGGCGACTGTTGCATGCAGGGCGGCGAAAGCTTTATTAAAGAATATAAGGGTTCCATTCTTATTTTAACGACTATGATTTAATGATTATTAATCAATAATTTAAGCATTAATAATTTGATCATTACTTAAATGTTTTCATGTTACTTGTGCACAGAAACGAAATCTGCATAAAGAATGCGTCAATATAAAGAACTTGCATACGGAAAGAATGTCCTTTTAGGGCCTTAATTTAAACCAGTAATTATCTAAGGACCTGCATGAATTTTCTGTTCAAAGGAACTACTTAATCATACTCGTAATGCAGAAAAATGTTCATTCAGTTCAGTTCCTCCCGAAAATTCAGCGCTTCGTGCGTAATAATACTTCTGCCAATCTCCTGTAAACATTGCAATTGCAACTCCTTAGCAACCCGTTAGATAAGTGCTACACATGAGTAGCCCAAATCTCGGTTGCAGTGACATTTTGTCTCTCTGAATAAAACGCATTGAGAAGCTTCCAAACATCAATTATACCATCGTAATTGATCGAAAAAAATTGGAAATCAGGAGTAAGCAGGCATTTTAACTGCATGGTAGTGCACTAGCACTTGAGTATCATCAAAAGTTTTTACTTCATGCAAACTCAGAATTTTCGTTGTTTTTCAATAACGGCTTAAGCCGAAGTTTGAATTAAAGTATAAATGTTCGAGCTTCGAACGAAAATAAATATCGCAGAATGTTTGAAGCTACTGATTTAAATACTTCAATCTGTTTAGAATAGGCGTTGATCAGGGTTATTTTCAGTTATCAAGAGTTCATCAATTATGTATAATTAAAAAAAATATATAGCGGTTTCAGCGTTTAGTAGGCCGTAGGCCTGTCGCCGACTCTCAACATCGCAGAACATTCACAGCATTTTGCGGTCTCGAACTCGCAACTCACTGCTCCAATTCTGGTGCTTAACCGCCCGGCCTCCTTGCCGATTCTGACCAGAAACTGGCGCACAGAGCTGGGATCGAACCCACGCCTCTCTGCTCCAATCCTGGTACTCTGAACTTTAACCACTAGGCCACCCTGCCTAAGAATTACCACCAGTTCCACCTGATTACATAAACATACTCATAACTGACATATTACCAAATAGCCACTCTGACTTTTTGAGTTAGCCGTGATATTTCTTTGACTGCGCAGTTATTTGTTTGATACATCCTCTCGAAGTCAATAGTATGAGGCAGGCTTAATGGAGTTAAACTCTTTTTGCCTGCCTCCGATTTGAAAGACGATTACAAATTTTTGGCTGCCTTTCATGATAATAATTATTATTCTGACTGGCGGTGAAAAGTTTAATGGAATATATATATTGGACAATGCGTATTGAGTCATAGACGGCATGACATGGTTAGTCTTGCATAGAAGTATTGTATATCCTCATGTATTAGATATTACACATTGATGATACATAACAGGAAATATTGAAAGAGACGATGTTAGAAAGTTCGAGAGCTCGGTTGTTTGCTGGCACGCGTTATTTGGGAACAGAGATTATCGGAACAAAAATCGAGTGGTTTCTTCATCCATAAATATAAAGAACTTGCATACGGAAAGAATGTCCTTTTAGGGCCTTAATTTAAACCAGTAATTATCTAAGGACCTGCATGAATATTCTGTTCAAAGGAACTACTTAATCATACTTGTAATGCAAAAAAATGTTCATTCCGTTCAGCTCCTCCCGAAAATTCAACGCTTTATGCGTAATAATACTTCAGCCAAGCTTCTGTAAACATTACAATTGCAACTCCTTAGCAATCCGTTTGTTAAGTGCTATACATGAGTAGCCAAAATCTAGGTTGCAGGGGCATTTTGTCTATGAATAAAACGCATTGAGAGGCTTCCAAACATCAATTATACCATCTTTATTGATCGAAAAAATTGAAAATCAGAAGTAAGCAGGCATTGTAACTGGTAGTGCATTAGCACTTGAGTATAATCAAAACTTTTTACTGCATGCAAACTTAGAATTTTCGTGGCTTTTCAATAACCGCTTAATTATTAAGCCTAAGTCTAAATTAAAGTATCAATGTATAATATTAAGTCCAGGTCGAGCTTTCAACGAAAATGAATGTCGCAGAATGTTTGAATATATTGAATTAAATACTTCCATCTGTTTTGAATAGGCGTTGATCAGGATAATTTTCAGTTATCAAGAGTTCATCAATTATGTATAATTACCACAAGTGCAACCTGATTACATAAACATACTCATAACTGTCATATAATCAAATAACCACTCTGACTCTTTGAGTTAGCCGTGATATTTCTTTGACTGCGCAGTTATTTGTTTGATTCATCCTCTCGAAGTCAATAGTATGAGGCAGTCATGATGGAGTCTAACTCTTGTTGCGTGCCTCCGATTTGAAAGACGATTAAAAATTTATGGGCTGCCTGTCTGAGTAAATCTGACTGGCGGTGCCAAAATTAATGCTAAATATGCGAGTAGAGTGTTGGACGGTATGACATGGTTGGTCAATCAAAGGAGTATTGTATATCCTCATGTAAGAGATATTACACACTGATGATGCACAACAGGAAATATTGAAATAATTGAGTTTAGAAAGTTATAGAGCTCGGTTGTTTGTTGGCATGCACGTGTTATTTGGGAACAAAGATTGTCGGTACAAAAATCCAGTGGACGCAATTTGGAAGTCGCTTATATATATAATACATTTTGTGAGTATTTTTGAAGCTTAACCTTGTAAAATATTCGTTTTCTCAGATGCGTAACCACGCGGTACACATCGTATTATTATTATATTCTGGGAGCAATGTTTGATTCATAATGGTGGAACGTACAACATTAAAAAGGAAGAGGAAAGAGGGCGAGTCAAAAAATTTACTACAATTTTATTAGAAATTGTATTATAGACGAAACAAAGCTTGAACAATCTGCGCTCGAGGATGCATGTTGCTCATGTTCACAACACATTAGTTAGATATGACAGGCGCACAGCACATCAGTATCTGGGCCTATACTTTCAAAAAAAGTTGAGAGATCGTAAGTTCATCAGCCAGTCATTGACGGCCTGTCAAGCAAAATCCACCAATCATAGACAAGAAAATAGAGCGTAAGTACTTACGTTCACTTAGCGAGTTTTGAAAGTATGGCCCCGGGCTTGGATCGCCGGTGTATAATTTTCTGTTGTGGAAGTAAATAATTAAAGCTTCAATTTACTTGCTCGCTTTCAAAGTATAGAAAAGGGTAGATTTAATCCATCTGGTCTCTAGTTGTTTAGGAAGCTCGATCATTCGAACGTCGAAAACAAATAAAACTGGAAATCTTTTCCTAATTCATTTTAGATAAAAAACTTTCGAATCAGACACAAATCGAGAAAATTGTCAGTTCAATGTAACCATAATGAATTTCGCCCTAGATACTGTTTATGGACGTTGTTTTATTTCATACTCTCAATCTTTGTTCGATCAGTCTGTAGATAATCAACATGTTATTTAGGAACGAAAAATATGGAAATACTTAAACCTCATATCTCATTCTATCGAATGAAGAAAACTACGTAACTCTCGTCCGATCGAGTCCCCTATTCCACATAACACGCTAACCGCCTCGAACGCTTGATGATTAGATGCAGCATTTACAAACATCCGCCGTATAGAAAGGAAAAACTTTTCAGTATCACAATTGAAGATGGAGGAGGGAGGGTCAGCTTTAATTTGTTGACTAAAACGTGAGTAAATTCTAGCTAACACATCAAACATGGAACTGATGACTTGCGCCCTTTGCAGAGCTCACTCAATTACATTATAGGGAATTCGAAAAAATTAATATTCCTTAATGTACTCGTTTGACTACTACTTAAAGTATTTGATCGTAATACGACTAAAATTATTTAATATCAGCAACCCATTCTAACCCGTAATCCGCGTCAAATTCAACTCTGCCAACTCTTTTCAACTCGTATAAACCTGAATGAGGACTTTTTGAAGATCCACTCCTTCGTCACGAACTTCTGTTCATTATTAGGACTTGTTCAAATTCAATGTGGCCTTAGAAAATTTCAATTGCGCCTATAGTGGCATGCGGCGTACAATTGCCTAGTGGCAAATACCGATAAATGTCTGGCATGCGCAAAGAAAGCCATTTCATAACCTAAATTTTATCTATAATCACGCAGCGATGTTTTTAAATTTTCCGTGCGACTGCATCGATTATGCAGCTCATTGCTTGATTTATTAGCTCTGTGATGCATTACGGAGGTATACACGAGTTATTCGTAATCCATTCGTCTGTCAGTTTACGAACGGGGGTCGTTCGTCTGATTTCCACGCTAGCCTTGAAAATTCGATGCACACATTATCGAGATCCATTTATTTCGAGATTGCAGTGAACACAGTACCTGGAAGTGATTTTATTTGAGTTAGCCGTAATATTTCCTCTATTGCGCAGTTATTAGTTTGACGTATTATCTCTAAGTCAATTTGATGAGGCAGGTTTCGTAAAGTTTAACTCTTTCAGCCTGTCTCGTTATATGTCATCTGTAATTTTTGGCTGCCAGCCCGGGTACCCCTGACTGGCGGTAACGAGGTAAATGATGTATTCATCATGCGAGCATTAGTAAGATGAACGAACGCCTGAGATAAAAGTCGAATGATTCCACCTGAATGCTCTCAGAATAAGTACATTTAAGCGATTTGAACAAAACACGACAAAATTAACTTTTATTAGCAATTAATCCAAACCTGTGATGTGTGTCAGGATTACTTCTTCGAATTATTCCCTCCTCGTGTCAATCTGAATGATAACGTTGTAACATTTTGCATTATTTTTTTTAGAAAATTAATCCTCCAAATTATACTCAATTTCTCACAATTTATAATTAATTATATCATACTTATAATTTTTGTCATTTTGGGGTAAAGATCACTGTTTCGGCTCATTTTAGGGTAATGTAAAGTGTTTTCTGTCATTTGGCGAATATTTGGTCAATGGGCTTAAACGGCATCATTGGATGACATAATTTTGAGTGATTTAACAACTATTGTAGCAAGAATAACGTGTGTAGGACGGAGTTCATGAATAAGGTTAGTAGGACGGAGTAGTAAAATATCACTGGATGAATTAATGACTATATGAATTTCTGCTTATTTGAACTTCTCGAGGATTGTCAACGAAGGTAAGAAATCTAACAAACGAATAAGTTTAAATTACTCTATAAACGAACTGTACGACGCGCTTTAGGCTTCATTTTGATGCACAGTGAATTTTTTCGACTGTTGCATGCAGGGCGGCGAAAGCTCTAATAGAGAATATAAGGTATCCATTCTTATTTTAACGACTATGATTTAATGATTATTAATTAGTAATTTAAGCATTAATAATTTGATCATTAAATGTTTTCATGTTATTTGAGCACTGAAACGAAATCTGCATAAAAAAGGCGTCAATATAAAGAACTTGCATACGGAAAGAATGTCCTTTTAGGACCTTAATTTAAACCAGTAATTATCTAAGGACCTGCATGAATATTCTGTTCGAAGGAACTACTTAATCATACTCGTAATGCAGAAAAATGTTCATTCCGTTCAGTTCCTCCCGAAAATTCAACGCTTCCTGCGTAATAATACTTCTGCCAAGCTCCTGTAAACATTACAATTGCAACTCCTTAGCAATCGGTTTGAAAAGTGCTATACATGAGTTGCCTAAATCTCGGTTGCAGGGGCATTTCGTCTCTCTGAATAAAATGCATTGAGAGGCTTCCAAACATCAATAATTTATTATACCATCGTAATTGATGGAATGAATTTGGAAATCAGAAGTGCGCAGGCATTATAACTGGTATAAATAGAGCCCTAGCACCTGAGTATCATCAAAACTTTTACTGCATGCAAACTTAGAATTTTCGTGGCTTGTCAATAACCGCTCAAGCCGAAGTTTGAATCAATTAAAGTATCAATGTATATTAAGTCCACTTCAAGCTTTCAACGAAAATGAATGTCGCAGAATGTTTGAAGCTATTTAATTAAATACTTCCATCTGTTTAGAATAGGCGTTGATCAGGGTTATTTTCAGGGGTACATAAACATACTCATATCTGACATATAATCTAATAACCACTATGACTCTTTGAGTTAGCCCTAATATTTCTTTGACTGCGCAGTCATTTGTTTGATACATCCTCTCGAAGTCAAATACATGAGACAGGCTTAATGGAGTCTAACTCTTTTTCCTGATTCGATTTGCAAGACGATTGAAAATTTTTGGTTGCGTTATGATAATAGTTATTGTTCTGACTGGCGGTGTGAAGGTTAATGCAATAAATATATCATACTTTGCGTATTGCGTCACAGACGGCATGACATGGTTGGTCTTACATAGAAGTATTGTATATCCTCATAAGGGAGATATTACACACTGATGATACATATAACAGGAAATATTGAAAGAGATGATGTTAGACAGTTCGAGAGCTCGGTTGTTTGCTGGCACGCGTTATTTGGGAACAAAGATTGTTGGAACAAAAATCGAGTGGATTCTTCATCCATCTGCATTCAACGATAACATTTTCATGTATTTTCCCCATATGTGAAGAGCACTCGATAATGTACATAAATTGGAAATCACTTGTACGTATATTCAATACATTTTGTGAGTATTTTGAAGCTCGCCCTTGTAAATATTCGTTTTCTCGGGTGAGCATTCACGATACTTATCGTATTATTATATTCTGGGATAAATGTTAGATTTTTATTGGTGGAATCGTGCAGAATTAGAGATGAAGAGGAAAGAGGGTGAGTCAAAAAAAGTAACTACAATTTTATATAGAAATATTTGAAGGGACCAAACAAAACTTGAACAATCTGCGTCCGAGGATGCTGCTCAAGCATGTTGGTAGCCCTACAGCACATCAGTATCTTTTTAGAGAACTGTTTGTCTGACCTGTTACTCGTGATTATCCGGATTTTAGTCGTTCCGAATGACCGAGCGGTCGTCCGTCGGAAACTATTAAAACTGGAAATGTTTTCCTAGTCTATTTTAGATGAAAAACTATCGAATTGGCCATGAATCGAAAAAATTTTCAGTTCATTGTAACCATAATGAATTTCTCCCTAGATAATGTTTATAGTCGTTTTATTTTAAACTCTCAATCTTTGTTCGTTCAGCATGAGGATAATCAACAATATTATTTAAGAATGTAAAATAGAGCGATACGTACACCGCATATCATATGCTATATTATGACGGAAACTCCGAAATATTCCGTTTGAATCTCCAATACTATATAACTCGCTCAATGCCATACACGATTGGACAGATTAGATTCACCTTACATTACATTCGCCATATTGCACAGCGAGATATTATTATTACTATACTAGGAGGCTGAACAATTAAGTATTCAAGTGGGCGAATATAAGCCAACGTATCAAACTTGGAACTGATGAGTTGCGCCCTTTGCAGGGCTCACTCCATCAAATTCATGGGAATTCAAAAAAATGAACTAATGCTTTAATGTGCTCCTCTGATTGCTACTTAAAGAATTTGATCGTAATACGACTAAAATTAACTTATATCAGCAGCCAATCCAACCCGTAATTCGTGTCAGATTAATCTCCGCGCACTATTTTCCATTCCTATAAATCTGAATAAGAACTTATTGAAGATCTACTTCTTCGTAACGAATTTTTGTTCATTATTAAGACTTGTTCGAATTCAATGTGGCCCTAGAAAATAACAATTATATACCTAGTGACATGCGGAGCGTCCCATGTTCGTGTGTCATTAGCATTAGACTTTTTCATTGTAAATCATAGTTGGTGGCGCGCGAAGTATCTAATGTTGATGTGGAGCTTAGAAATAGCATTATCATCGTACCTGCAGATAAAAGTCGAACTTAAAGGTACAAAATCTTTAAAATTGAAACGCTGTTCATGTATCCTGAAGATCAAACAAGTCGCTACCTAATCTAATGTTGCAGGCATTTCAAATCAATAGTTACATGTCACATGGAGTCATTTTTACTGAAACATATTTTGAAATACTGATAAATGTCTGGCATGCGCAAAAAAACGCCATTCCATAACCTTAATTTTTTATATAATTTCGCTGCTATATTTTTAGTATTCTTTGCAACCGCAGTGATTATGCAGTTCATTGCTTGATTTATTCGCTCTGCGATGCATTGCAGAGACATTCGCATGTTGTTACCGTGCTAGCGGGTGGGACAAACCCGTTGTCCACTTCAGAGTAAATTAAACGGTGGAAGCTAGTAATCTTGTTTAAATGAAAGAATTTTCTATTGAATTTATATTTAGGGATAGTACAGCAAAACAAATGAAACAAGTGAAGATTGTGGCATTGATCAGTGGTTTTAACTGGCAGTTCCACTGATAAGGGTTATGAAAACTTGGCTGTTCTAGGCCAAAACCTTAGTTTATAGGGAGCACAGGGTAGGACTAGACACTAGAGTGACAGTGACACTGCAAGAAAAATAAATGGAACATAAATAACCCTAGTGTTAAATTGCGAATTCAAAAGCAAAATAATTCAATCTCTTGACCAATGCCAGAAGGCAATCTAAAATACTATTTATTATGCATTTAAAACAGTGACCGTCAGCCAAGAAATAATCAATTAATTCACACAAGAAAATTATTTAACTGATCAGAATAAGTTTGGATAAAATATACCACAAGCATAATCACAGATATATTAACAGCAGCGAAGTGCATAATGAGCCAGGACACTAACAGTTACCCAGAAATTACTATTGATCTGATAAATGACAACTGAAGTAACAAAATATTGTTCCGATTTTGGAGAGCAGACTTACCAAGGCTTTCACTTCCAGGCTAACACAATACACGGAATGCCAGTGGCTGCTAGGTACTAAATGGCGGAACTGAATTGAACGCGACTGTCGTTAGGTGTGCAAATAAATCACTCTGAACTAAAATGGAAATAATTAAATTGAGTTAGACGTTACTGAAAAATAATGAATTAAAACACAGACTGGTTGAGTGATAATAGGTCAGATGCCTTCCGGCAACAATGTTATTCGTAATCATTTCATCTGCCTGTTTATGAACGGGGGTCGTTCGTCTGATCTCCATGCTAGCATTGAAAACTCGATGCACACATTAATAAACGTGATCTATTTCTTTCCAGAGAGGAAAAAACGCTTCACATATGAAAATGATTTTATTTGAGTTAGATGTGATATTTTCCTGATTGCGCAGTTATTTGTTTGATATAGTATCTTCAAGTGAATTTTGTGAGGCTGGCACCGTAGAAGTTAACTCTTTATCTCTACTTCTGAGAATTTAATGGTTTAATTTCTGACTCCCTGATAGGGTACTCCTGAGTGGCGGTGACGTCGTCTTATCTATTCATTATGCCATCAATATTGCGATTTGAGAACGCTTATACGATAGGAAAGAAATAATTCCATATGTATGCTGTCAGAAAAAATACCTCATACGATCTAAACGAAATACGATGAAAATTAACTATTATTAGCAATTAATTCACACCTTTGATCTTTGTCAGGATTATTTCTTCAAATTATTCTCTCCTTGATTTTTTATAATTACGCTGCGTTGTTTTTAAGGTTTCCTTGCAACATCAGCGATTATGCAGCTCAATGATTGATTTATTAGGTCTGCGATGCATTGCAGAGGCATTGCGAGTTATTCGTAATCCGTTCGTCTGTCCGATAATGAACGGGGATCATTCGTTTGATCTCCACGCTAGCCTTGGAAACTCGATGCACACATTAACGTGATCCGTTCTATTGAGAGGAGAGAAAACCTGGCACCTGAAAGGGATTTTATTTCAGTTATAGGTGATATTTTCTTGATTGCGCAGTCATTTGTTTTATATGTTGTTTCTAAGTCTAACGTGTGAGGCAGGCTTCGTGGAGTTTAACTCTTTCAGTCTGTCTCTATAGCAATCCTAAATTTTGGCTGCTTGTCGGGGTACTCCTTACCGGCGGTGGCGAGGTAAATGATATTTTAAATATACGGAAAATAGTAGCATATGTGAACGCCTGATATGAAAAACGAAAGATTCCAAATGAATTGCTCTCAAAATAAATACATTGTATGATTTGATGAGAATACTACATAAATAAACTATTATAAAGCGATAAATTCAACCTGTGATCTGTGCCAAGTAATCTGCAATTTACATCTTTATTTACAATTTACATCTTTAGTTCTTCGAATTATTCCCTCCTCGTATCAATATAGTGATAAAGTTATAACATTTTTCTTATTATTTATGTAGGAAATGAATCCTCAAAATTTTCCTTATATCCTCGCATTTTATAATCAATTATATCATACTAATATTTTTTTCTGTCATTTTGGAGTAGATAAAGATCACAATTCCGGCTCATTTTATGGTAAGGTAAGAGTGTTCTATCATTTGGTAAATATTTGGTCAATGGGCGTGAACGGCATCATTGGCAGCCATAATTTCGAATAAGTTAATGACTATTACAGCAAGAATAAGGTTAGTAGGACTGAGTTCATGAATAAGGTTAGTAGGACGGAGTTCATGAATAAGGTTAGTAGGACGGAGTTCATGAATAAGGTTAGTAAGACGGGTTCATGAATAAGGTTAGTATAGGACGGATATCACGAATAAGGTTAGTTGAACGGAGGTCATGAATAAGGTTAGTTGGACGGAGGTCATGAATAAGGTTAGTAGGACGGAGTTCATGAATAAGGTTAGGAGGACGGAATTCATTAATATTGTTAGTAGGACGGAGTTCATGAATAAGGTTAGTTGGACGGAGTTCATGAATAAGGTTAGCATGAAGGAGTTCATTGATATGGTTAGTAGGACGGAGTTCATGAATACTGATAATGTATCAGGTACTTCAAGCCTGTGTGTGTCTCACGCTCAATTATTCACTTTTTTATTACAAATACGTTAATGCTAATTTATTATGTAATATTTCAGCGTGGACATATGTACGTATACGACAAGCTAATTTATTGTGTAATAGTTTAGCATGAAAAGAAATTTCTGTGATATGGGTAGTTGAAAAGCGTTGTTCCGCCTTCAATGGCCAACCAAATTGGCGTAATGTATACGACGTGGAACAAGTAGACAGAAAACAATTGCTTCAATATTTTCTGTGTGAATCCCAATCTAAAGAAACATGGCGTAAATATTAATTGAAAATTAATATGTCCTCCGATGGAACTACGACTCTGAGCTAATAAAGCATGTATTCATGGGCAATTTTCTAATGAGAATTCGTTCTGCTCGCAACGCTTCAGTTGGCCCTGAGGACAACCTCGGGATTTGTTGATGTGCAATAGATGTCATGAGAAATGTGCTTGAAGTAGAAAGCTTTGGTTGACGTCTAAAAGTTTCTATTCATTGGTTTGTCGGAGAAACGACAGCCAAATTTTTGTCTGGCCATATTGGCTGGAAGCAAAATTTATGCCTAACATGAAAGAACTGTACACATTATTATTTGAGGAGCAGGATGAAAAAGTGTTAATAAAACTTGGTGCCTGCATTACCAGATTTTATTAGTTGCGTTGCAGTGCTTCCTTAAAGCCATACAATTTTGTCAGAATTTAGAACCACATTTTCATAGGATCATTTTCATAGTTGTTATTAAAAGAAATTTAGTGCTATTCATCGTGCTGAGATTAGAGGGATATTCCAGGCGGGTCTGCTACTATTGTGTCGATCTTCAAAATATATATCAAAACACAGAGGGTTTATACTGAAAGAAGGTTAATTTTTAATAATTCCATGCCTTAGTTTTTGGAATTGAAGCTGTACGGACGACATATGAAATTATTTTTTACTTATTACGTAAGTTTATAGACTCAAACACTGTCATATATGTTAAACCGAAAATGGCCGTACAAAATATTGCTTCAAAGTTCAGTGAAATTAATTGCTGTGTAGAAAGTGTGCTTCAATGCATATAATTGAGAGTATAAAAGTATAAGGGTCAAAGTACAATGGCTGGGTTCTTCTACGTACCGAGCCCTGTCATAGAAGCCATTAATAATATAAAACTGAAGATTAACAAAAATTCAAAATTAATACTCCGAAAACGGTCAATCATAGTTAATATTACGATTGGATAGTTATCATAGCTGCTAACGCCTACTACACTGTCGACAAGACAAGCGCCAACGTGTTCTATTGGCGTAATTCTGATGAAACGAAGTAATACGAACCTGAAATTTTCTCTTGCGAATTTGGAAGAAAAATTTTACCAGCTTTTGAGGATTCGCTAGTAAGATATCACTGGATGAATTAATGACTTTATAGAGGATTGTCAATGAAGGTAAGAAATCTAACAAACGATTAAGTTTAAATTACTCCATCAACGAACTGTACGGCGCACTTTAGGTTTCATGTTAATGCCCTGTTAATTTTGGCGACTGTTGCATGCAGGGCGGCGAAAGCTTTATTAGAGAATATAAGGGATCCATTCTTATTTTGACGACGAGGATTTAAGGATTAATAATTAATAATTTAAGCATTATTAATTTGATCATTACTAAAATTTTTTCATGTTACTTAAGCACTGAAGCGAAGTCTGCACAAACAATTAAGACGTCAATATATAAAAAGCTTGCATACAGAAAGAATGCCATTCTAAGGCCTTAATTTAAACCTGTAATTATCGAAGGACCTGCATGAATATTCTGCTTAAAGGTACTACTTAATCACACTCGTACAACAGAAAATTGTTCATTCCGTTCAGTTCTTCCCGAAAATCCGGAGCTTCCTGCTTAAAACTACTTCTGCCAAACTCCTGTAAACATTGCAATTGCAACTCCTTATCAATCCGTTAGATAAATGCTATACATAAGGAGCCAAAATCTAGGTTGCAGGGGCATTTTGTCTCTCTGAATAACATGCATTGAGAGGCTTCCAAACATCAATTATACCATCGTAATTGATCGAAAAAAGTTGGAAATCAGAAGTAAGCAGGCATTGTAAGTGGTAGTGCATTAGCACTGGAGTATCATCAAAACTTTTACTGCATGCAAACTTTGAATTTTCGCGGCGTTTCAATAACGGATTAATTCGAAGGTTGAATTAAAGTATAAGTGTATAATAAGTGTAGTTCGAGCTTCGAACGAAAATAAATCTCGCAGAATGTTTGAAGCCATTGATTTAAATACTTTAATCTGTTTAGAACAGGCGTTGATCAGGGTTATTTTCAGTTATCAAGAGTTCATCAATTATGTATAATTACCATGGTGCACCAGTTCCACCTGGTTACATAAACGTCCTCATAACTGACATATAATCAAATAACCACTCTGACTCTTTGAGTTAGCCCTGATATTTCTTTGACTGCGCAGTTATTTGTTTGATACATCCTCTCGAAGTCAATTTGTTGAGGCAGGCATTACAAAGCTTAACTCTTGGTGCCTGCCTCCGATTTGAGAGGCGATTAAAAATTTTTTGCTGTCTTTAGGGCAATTCTGACTGGTGGTGAGTAAGTTATTGTATCATATGCGTATTGAGTCGTAGACGGCATGACATGGTTAGTCTGTATTTTCCTAGTTTATTTTAGATAAAAAACTTTCGAATCAGACATAAATCGAGAAAATTTTCAGTTCAATTTAACCATAGTGATTTATTCTTTAGATAACGTGTATGGACGTTGTTCGTTCAGTCTGAAGATACTCAACAATATGATTTAGGAATAAATAATATAGAAATACTTGCTCTGCATATCCCATTCTATCCAATGTAGGGAGCTACGAAAAATGTCGACTGAAACCCCTAATATCTTTCTGCATTTCGCTGAACAGGCCACGACCGATTAAATCGGATTGATTCAGCATTTACTTACATCCGTCGTATTGCACGAACAGACGTTTCAGCCGATTTGTTGGAGGAAGGTAATCGAGCTCAGTTTTTTACCGTCTGCCGCAGTTGGAGGTGAATTCTAGCTAACACATCAAGCTTGGAACTGATGAATTACGCCTACGCCTTTTGCAGGCGTAGGCGTAATTCTAACTCGATTAGGTAATTCGTTACGTAATTCGTAACTCGATCACATACGAGGAAATTCACATATAAATGAAATATCTCTCCAAAATGTTCTGTTAATGACTACTTGAAGAATTTGATCAAATTAACCCCACAATTAACTAATATCAGCAAAACATTCTAACCCGTAGTTTGCATCAGATTCATCTCCGCGAACTATTTTCAGCTCTTATAAATCTGAATGAGTACCTTTTTGAAAATCTACTTCTTCGTCACGAATTTTTGTTCACTATTATGACTTGTTCGAATTCAATGTGGCCCTAGAAAATAACAATTATACCTAGTGACATGCGGAGCGTCCCATGTTCGTGTGTCATTAACATTAGACTTTTTCATTGTGAATCAAAGTTGGTGGCGCGCGAAGTGTCTGATGATGATGATGTGGACCTTAGAAATAGCATTTAATATCGTACCTGTAGATAAAAGTCGAATTTGAAGGGACAAAATCTTTAAAATTTAAACGCTCTTCATGTATCCTGAAGATCAAACAAATCGCTACCTAATGCAATGTGGCGGGCATTTCAAATCAATATGTACATGTTACATGGAGTCTTTTTATTGAAACATATTTTGAAATACTGATAAATGTCTGGCATGCGCAAGAAAACGCCATTCCATAACCTTAATTTTTTATATAATTTCGCTGCTAGATTTTTAGTATTCTTTGCAACCGCAGTGATTATGCAGTTCATTGCTAGATTTATTCGCTCTGCGATGCATTGCAGAGACATTCGCATGTTATTTGTAAGCATTTCATCTACCTGTTTATGAACGGGGGTCGTTCGTCTGATCTCTACGCTAGCATTGAAAACTCGATGCACATATTAACGTCATCCCTTTCTTTCCGGAGAGGAAAAAATCCTGCACCTATGAAAGCGATTTTATTTGAGTTAGACGTGATATTTTCATATTTTCCCGACTGCGCAGTTATTTTTTTGATATATCATCTCCAAGGTAAATTTTTTGAGGCAGGCATCGTAGAGTTAAACTCTTTATGTCTGCTTCAGAGCATTGAGTGGTTCAAATTTTTGGCTGCCAATCAGGATATACCTGAGTGGCGGTGACGAGGTTCGTAATGTATTCAGTAAGCAAAAAATGATCGAATCATGGAACGCGTATGATAGATAAGAAATAATTCTATATGAATGCTGTCAGAATAAATACCTTATACGGTTTGAACGATGTACAACAAAAATTAACTTTTATTAGCAATTAATTCAAACCTTTCATCTGTGTCAGGATTATTTTCTCGAATAATTCCCTTCTCGTGTCAATCTAAAATCTAAATGATAACGTTGTAACCTTTCTTTATCATGTTTTTCAAATGAATCCACCAAATTATACTTAATTTCTGACAATTTATAATTAATGATATCAAATCAATATTTTTGTCATTTTCGTGTAAGGATCGCGATTCCGGCTCATTTTAGGATAAAGTTGAGTGTGTTCTAAGACATTTGTCGAATATTTCGTCAATGGGCGTGAACGGCATCATTGGCTGCTATAATTTGAGTGAGTTAAGGACTATTGTAGGACGAATAAGGTTAGTAAAACTTAGTTCATGAATATTGATAATGTATCAGGTACTTCAAGCCTGCGTGTTAGTGTTAATTCTAACCCGTAATCCGCGTCAAATTCAACTCTGCGAACTATTTTCAACTCGTATAAACCTGAATGAGGACTTTTTGAAGATCCACTCCTTCGTCACGAATTCCTGTTCATTATTAGGACTTGTTCAAATTCAATGTGGCCCTAGATAATTTCAATTGCGCCTATAGTGGCAAATACCGCTAAATGTCTGGCATGCGCAAAGAAAGCCATTTCATAACCTAAATTTTATCCATAATCACGCAGCGATGTTTTTAAATTTTCCGTGCAACTGCATCGATCATGCAGCTCATTGCATGATTTATTAGCTCTGCGATGCATTACGGAGGTATACACGAGTTATTCGTAGTCCATTCGTCTGATCTCCACGCTAGCCTTGAAAATTCGGTGCACACATTAACGAGATCCATTTATTTCGTGATTGCAGTGAACACAGTACTTGGAAGTGATTTTATTTGAGTTAGCCGTAATATTTCCTCTATTGCGCAGTTATTAGTTTGATGTATTATCTCTAAGTCAAGTTTGTGAGGCAGGTTATGTCGAGTCTATCTCTTGTAGCCTGTCTCGTTATATGTGATCTGTAATTTTTGGCTGCCAGTCCGGGTACCCGACTGGCGGTAACGAGGTAAATGATGTATTCATCATGCGAACATTATAGTAAGATAAACGAACGTCTGAGATAAAAGTCGAATGATTCCACCTGAATGCTCTCAGAAAAAGTACAATTACGCGATTTGAACAAAACACGACAAAAATTAAATTTTATTAGCAATTAATCCAAACCTGTGATCTGTGTCAGGATTACTTCTTCGAATTATTCCCTCCTCGTGTCAATCTGAATGATAACGTTGTAACCTTTTAATTAATCCTCCAAATTATACTCAAATTCTCACAATTTATAATTAATTATATCATACTAATATTTTTTGTCATTTTGGGGTTAAGATCACGGCTTCGGCTCATTTTATGGTAATGTAAAGTGTTTTCTGTCATTTGGCGAATATTTGGTCAATGGGCTTGAACGGCATCATTGGCTGCCATAATTTTCAATGATTTAACGACTATCGTAGCAAGAATAACGTGTGTAGGACGGAGTTCATGAATAAGGTTAGTTCGATGCATATAGTTGAGAGTATGAAAGTATAAGGGTCAAAGTACAACGGCTGGGTTCTTCTACTTACCGAGCCCTGTCTTAGAACCCATTATTAATTGATATAAAACTGAAGATTAACAAAAATTCAAAGTTAAAACTCCGAAAACGGTCATTCATAGTTAATGTTTCGGTTGAATAGTTATCTTAGTTGCTAGCGCCTACAACACTGTCGACAAGCGCCAACGTGTTCTATTGGCGTAATTCTGATGAAACGAAGATAGTACGAACCTGAAATTTTCTCTTCGTTGCGAATTTGAAAGAAAAATTTTACCAGCTTTTGAGGATTCGCTAGTAAGATATCACTGAATGAATTAATGACTTTATAAATTACTGCTTATTTGAACTTCTCGAGGATTGTCAATGAAGGTAAGAAATCTAACGAACGATTAAGTTTAAATTACTTCATCAACGAACTGTACGACGCACTTTAGGTTTCATGTTGATGCACTGTGAATTTTAGCGACTGTTGCATGCAGGGCAGCGAAAGCTTTAATAGAGAATATAAGGTATCCATTCATATTTTGACGACGAGGATTTAAGGATTATTAATTAATAATTTAAGCATTATTAATTTGATCATTACTTGTTTACATGTTACATGTTTGTTTACATGTTACTTGTGCACTGAAACGAAATTTGCACAAACAAGACGTCGATATATAAAGAGCTTGCATACAGAAAGAATGCCATTCTAGGGCCTTATTTAAATCTGTAATTATCGAAGGACCTGCATGAATATTCTGCTTAAAGGAATACTTGATCATACTCGTACAACATAAAAATGTTCATTACGTTCAGTTCGAGTGTATAATAAGTGTAGTGTATATAAGTGAGTGTATATAAGTGTGTGTATATAAGTGAGTGTATATAAGTGAGTGTATATACTGTAAGTGTAGTTCGAGCTTCGAACGAAAATAAATCTCGCAGAATGTTTGAAGCCATTGATTTAAATACATTAATCTGTTTAGAACACGCGTTGATCAGGGTTATTTTCAGTTATCAAGAGTTCATCAATTATGCATAATTACCACCAGTTCCAACTGATTACATAAACATCCTCATAACTGACATATAATCAAATAACCACTCTGACTCTTTGAGTTAGCCGTGATATTTCTTTGACTGCGCAGTTATTTGTTTGATACATCCTCTCAAAGTCAATTGTATGAGGCAGGCATTTAGAGTGACGGTCTTGTTGCCTGCCTCCGATTTGAAAGACGATTAAAAATTATTTGCTGCCGGTTAGGGTAATTCTGACTGGCGGTGTGAAAGTTAATGCAACATATGCGTATTGAGTCGTAGACGGCATGACATGGTTAGTCTGTATTTTCCTAGTTTATTTTAGATAAAAAAACTTTCGAATCAGACATGAATCGAGAAAATTTTCAGTTCAATTTAACCATAGTGATTTATTCTTTAGATAACGTGTATGGACGTTGTTCGTTCAGTCTGAAGATACTCAACAATAGGATTTAGGAATGAAAAATATAGAAATACTTGCTCTGCACATCCCATTCTATCCAATGCAGGGAGCTCCGAAAAATGTCGACTGAAACCCCTGATATCTTTCTGCATTTCGCTCAACAGCCACGACCGATTAAATCGGATTGATTCAGCATTTACTTACATCCGTCGTATTGCACGAACAGACGTTTCAGCCTATTTGTTGGAGGAAGGTAATCGAGCTTAATTTTTTACAGTCTGCCTCAGTTGGGGGTGAATTCTAGCTAACAGATCAAGCTTGGAACTGATGAATGACGCCTACGCCTTTTGCAGGCGTAGGCGTAATTCTAACTCGATTAGGTAATTCGTTACGTAATTCGTAACTCGATCACATACGAGGGAATTCACATATAAATGAAATATCTCTCTAAAGTGCTCTGTTAATGACTACTTGGAGAATTTGATCAAACTGCGACCACAATTAACTAATATCAGCAACCCATTCTAACCCGTAGTTTGCATCAGATTCATCTCCGCGAACTATTTTCAGCTCTTAAAAATTTGCATGAGTACTTTTTGAAGATCTACTCCTTCGTCACGAATTTTTGTTCATTATTCTGACTTGTTCGAATTCAACGAGGTCCTAGAAAATAACATTTATACCTAGTGACATGCGGAGCGTCCTATGTTCGTGTGTCATTAGCATTAGACTTTTTCATTGTAAATCATAGTTGATGGCGCGCGAAGTCACTGATGATGATATGGACCTTAGAAATAGCATTTATTATCGTACCTGTAGATAAAAGTCGAACTTAAAGGTACAAAATCTTTAAAATTGAAACGTTGTTCATGTATCCTGGAGATCAAACAAGTCGCTACCTAATGCAATGTGGCAGGCATTTCAAATCAATAAGTACATGTCACATGGAGTCATTTTTATTGAAACATATTTTGAAATACTACTGATAAATGTCTGGCATGCGCAAAAAACGCCATTCCACATTCTAACTTTTTATATATTTACGCTGCTAGATTTTTAGTATTCTCTGCGACTGCAGCGATTATGCAGTTCATTGCTACATTTATTCGCTCTGCGATGCATTACAGAGACATTCACATGTTATTCTTAATCATTTCGTCTGCCCGTTTATGAGCGGGGGATCGTTTGTCTGATCTCCACGCTACTGTCTGATCGTTTGTCTGATCTCCGCTCTCACATTATAAAAACCCGATACACACATTAACGCCATCTGTTTCTTTCCGGAGAGGAAAAAAAACCAGCATCTATGAAAGCGATTTTATTTGAGTTAGACGTGATATATTCATATTTTCCCGACTGCGCAGTTATTTTTTTGATATATCATCTCCAAGTTAATGATTTGAGGGAGGCCTCGTGGAGTTTAACTCATTATGTCTGCCTCTGAGAATTGAGTGGTTCAAGTTTTGGCTACCGATCAGGGTATACCTGAGTGGCGGTGACGAGGTTCGTAATGTATTCAGTAAGATAAGAATGATAGATTTATAGAACGCCTATGATAGAAAATAATTAATTCTATGTGAATGCTCTCAGAATAAATACCTTATACGGTTTGAACGCTGTACAACAAAAATTAACTCTTATTAGCAATTAATTCAAACCTTTGATCTGTGTCAGGATTATTTTCTCGAATTATTCCCTTCTCGTGTCAATCTAAATGATAACGTTGTAACCTTTCTTTCTCATGTTTTTTTAAATGAATCCACCAAATTATACTTAATTTCTCACAATTTATAATTAATGATATCAAACTAATATTTTTGTCACTTTCGGGTAAGGATCGCGATTCCGGCTCATTTTAGGATAAAGTTAAGTGTGTTCTAAGACATTTGTCGAATATTTCGTCAATGGGCGTGAACGGCATCATTGGCTGCTATAATTTGAGTGAGTTAAGGACTATTGTAGGACGAATAAGGTTGGTAGAACTTAGTTCATGAATATTGATTATGAATCAGATACTTCAAGCCCGTGTGTTAGTGTTTCACGCTCAATCATTCCCTCTTTTTTTCCAAATATGTCATGGCTAATTTATTGTTTAATAATTCTGCATGAAAATAAATTTGTACCATTTATTTATTTGAAAAGCATAGACCTGATTTAAGTGGCTAACCAAATCGGCCTCATAGCACATATTGACTGAACACTATCGCTTCAATATTATCTTTGTGAATATCAAACGAACTGACGTGGCGTCTATTTTTAACTGGAAATTAACATGACCTGAGATGGAACTATGCCTCAAAATAGGAAATTTATATATCCGAGAAATTTTCTTGTAAGAATTCGTTCTGCTCGCAACGCTTCAGTAGGCCCATGAGGACACCACGAGATTTGAACTGTGCAGTAGCTTGTGTTCCAAATGTGCTCGAATTTCAATTCTACGGTAGACTTCTCAACGCGGTAAGATTAAGATGAACTATATAAATTATAACCTTCTCTTGACAGAGAAGTGTCTGCTGCGGTAGGAATTGTCAGCCCGTCTGCCAACTCCTGGCAGACATGAGTCTGCCAATCATAAATGCAAATTAATGTTGGCGTCGTTGACTGGAAGCGAAAAGAAAAAGTAACAAAAATTAAAGTAACATCAAAATTTAATGACGGGTTAAGAAAGAAGTTCAATAAAACGTGATGCTTGCAATATGACGTGACAATATTTTATTAGCAGCGTTGCAGTGCTTCCTGAAATCCATATAATTTTGTCAGAATTCGGAACCACTATAATTTTTATAGGAAATCGAGAGGAGGTGTTATTAAATAAATTTAATGTTATTCATGGTGCTGAGATTAGAGGAATATTCCAAGTGGGTCTGCAAGTATTGCGTTGATCTTTGATATATATAGCAACACATAGGGTTTATACTGAAGGAGGGAACATTTTAAATAATTCCATGCTTTAAGTACTTCCATCATATGAGGCTATGTGAGCGATATTCAACAAGGATTAACCTATACAATGCAGGCAACAGTAAATTCAACGATGTTATAAAGTTCGAGAACTCGGTTGTTAATTGCCACGTTCTAATCGTAGTACGAACTTGTGGGGACAAAGATAAGAAAATTCTAGCGGTTCCGTGAGAAAATTCTAGCGGTTTCTTCGTCCATATGTATTCAACGATGAAATTTCTATAACGTATGTCTTCAAATTTCCAAATGCTAGAAGCCCTCGATTATTACAGTATTACAGTATTTTGATATCTCTCTGAGATTTGTCGAATTTTAGCATTAGATGGTAGAATTTGCTTGTTTTACACATGTAATGATGTGATTAATAACCATAGAATGCATTAACTTAAATATTTCTGTAGATGACGTTGGTGGATCGAAATGCGGGTTTAAGCGGGTAATTATAATTTACTTTCACCTACGTTTCATTATTAAATGCTTCTTATAATTTGAAAATTTATATTTGTTGCATTCAAAACGCCGTTAATAAATTAAAATAACCATGTTAAACCTGCATTTCGATCTATCAACGTCATCTAAATAATTTTTCTGCCATGGATATTTTTGTAAAGTTGAGAATTATTTTAAACATGAAACACCAGCCATCCATCAAAATTGGCAAAATTATCATAGAGTAACAAGACTTGAGCTAGCCGTGCTCGGAAATGTTACTTGTGTTCATAATACATCAGTTAGCCATGAATGCCCTGCAGCACATCAGTATCTTGCTTGAACCGACATTGCAGAGTGCCCGGTAGATCGTAGAATTTTGACGCTTCACTCGATATGCCTACCATGCCTTCGTATAACTGAGAACCTTTTTGGCTGGCATTTAATTAAGGCTTGAGATGAATGAGCTGCATGCATTGTATCTAGGAAGTAATCATAGTCTTCGATGATCTCCACAACATCAAACAATAACCTTCATTTGCTGACCGCAAGGATCAACATAACGGGTTGAGAACCGATTTTGCTTACTCTGAGGATTTTACTAAACGTTAGGATTCTAGCGACAATTCTACCATCAATTCACTTATGAAGAATAAAAAGAGTATTCTTATATCATTTTCTGTTAGAAATCTCCGCATGGCGATGGAGTTGGCAATTTTAATTTCTTCGCTTTCTTCAGTTTATTGCTGGATGCGTGCGCTGAAAGTTTCACCTCTCAGGCAGGCATCATTTTACTGCGTATTGAAATTTGTGTATCATCTAAAGGAAGATACTGACCTGGAAGCTACTTGATCACTTATCACAGGTTCTCTATGATTTAATCTTCCTGCTCTTGTATATGCATACGCAAATGTCTCTTTCATGAACGGTAGCCTCGGCCATGATGGGCAAGCCGCTTATTAAGAAACAATGCAAGACTGAACTCTCAAGTAAACTGCACAAGGTAGAGCATCAGTAAAAATACGAAAATCAACAAAAAACAAATAAGATTATTTTCAGATATATCGTGCAACCAAGGGGAACTTATAGGTTAGGTGTGTCCTGTGATCTGCGAAAGATTCCAATGTAAAAAATGAAGACTTGAAAGAATGAGTGGTTTGTAAGTGGAAAATAGATAGCATATCATTTAAAGATGAAATCGTAATTAGTATCATAAATGAAGAAGGAACGCGCTAATGTAAAATTAGAGTGATTTATTATTAATTATATTCCATGGAACTATGATTTAACTTCGTTTAGTCACTTTATTGCAATAATTTTGCAAACATAGCTTTATTATTTGCTTGGCAGGTGCGCAGTCCCTTGTATGATGAGTCGGCATGAAATTGTTTATTGCGGGCAGGAGTGTCCCAGTCCCAGTCGTACGTCATCCGCACCTGTCAAAGCTAGTAGTTCTGATAGACTTACTGTGTAAATAGCTAATGCATTAATTAATTTTCATTCGAAAGTCTATCTATGTAGCTCAGTTCGGGATTAAGTCATATAACTTGTAAGAGCTCTGAAAGCGTCAATGAACTGCAAGCGGATTCCTTTTATTTAATTAAATTTTACCTAACGTGTACACTGTACAACTAAACTCAGCAATGGTTAAACATCGAATTCATTTAACCAATGTTATTATCCTCAGCTTGATGTGCTGAAGAACGAAAGCTTTTAAATATCAACTTCGAGATCGACCATGATTTTCTACACTTCGCATCTGTAGGACACGGTCGAGCACGGTGTTCCATATACATATATCCTCTCAACAACAGCCATTGATATATGTACGCTGCTATGAAGTACAAGTCAAAAGCGGAAAACTTAGGCAGAAGGTTTTGATGATACAAAAATTATTTCACTCGATGCCATTATTCATGGGGAGTGTAGGTCAAAATAGTCAATTTTCTTTTATTGAATTGTAAGTTTCTCGTATCTACGGAAGAAGTGAAGCAGTCACTCACGAGCATTCGTTCAATGGCGTGGATGAACGCGTGCGGTTAAAAAAGCGAGCGACGCCGATTGAGGAGACGAAAAAATTAAATTAGCACGCTTTTAACCTTTGAAGTATAATATCGAAATTCATTGTATTATATACTTAAAATATCCAAAAGGCGTTCTGGATCAACATGACCTGATCCACAGAAAAAAAAAACATCAACAGGAACCAAATCCAGTGAAATTAAAATCACAAAACAATTTTTAAGATTTTTGTCATCTTTTTTGAGACTAGTACGATTGGAAAAATAACAAAGATTGCATAATGAAGATTGACAATTTTTAAGGCAGGCTTTGTTCGTCTTCAAGAAATATTAGTCTTTGTTTAATAATACGAGATAATTATACCTTTAAGTATTTAGTTTTAGTATCGGCGGAAAAAATTCGCAGAAAACGGACTTCTAGTAAGGAGACCTAAAAGAAATAAACTGATCAAGAATGTACGATTTCAAAATCATACATTCCATCTATCTATTATAATTCATTCAAGTCATTAATTAAATTCAATTTGAAAGTATGAACGATCCAAGCATCCGCATTCGTATTGCATTATAATGAATCGCTTTTTTCGGTTGATTTGACTATGCATCTTTCTTGATTTTTCAGTAGCTCAGTTTGAGCGTTTGCTCCAAATTGTTGATGTACGGCAAGTAGTATGTGCGTATCAACGCTGATTTACTTGCTCATTTCTGCTCCCATACTTTAAGCTGTTGTAATTGTCTGTCGATATTGTAATGCATGTGAGTGCCATGAATGCATTGACGAAATAATCTGAAGTAAAAAACAGTTGTTGAAAGGATTGCATATTAAAGTTGTCATGTGTATTACCCATGTTCCCGATACTAAAATCTTCTTACAGTATTTGAGAAAGTATTTTGCATTTAAGTTTCAGTCAAAGGTTAATAATTTCTGTCTTGCTTCATTTAAAAGGTTATCGCTCCTTGGATATCAAAGAAGTTTTGAATGCAGATGCTCGACGTATGAAATTCTGCGCATCACCGCCATAATTATAGTACTTAACCTCGCCGTAGTCCGTGCCGACATTGTCACAGTCAGGAAATAGTGCCCACGGAAACATGCGTTTCCTAGTCTCGTCGCAATACCCGCACACATTATGATGGAATTCGCGGCACAGTCACTTCGATTGCTAAAATTCTAGCCGTAGTTATTAGTTCACAATGGCGACGTTCTCATCAAAGCCAAATTAACACGTCAATTAACTTTTATATCAAGCCGTCCCCGGAACATCCTATTCTCTTTTTAAACTGTTCTCCGAAGATTAGGCTAAGTAAATAACACTGCGAAAAATAAACTTTTCATGTAACCGCCCATCGTATGATACGATCAAACTTACTTACATGCAGTGTGGGGGATCCGCCCCAGGTTCTCAGTTGTATTTCTCTTTGGATAATAACATGTCACTTGATCCATATAGCGCGTAAACAGTATATTTAATAGACTTTGGTCACGATCCAGACTCCTGGCAAGAAATAACATAACTAAAGTGAATAAAAGACAAGACAAATTGGATCCCTAAAATGTATACAAATTGATAGATACTAATCAAGGTCTACAAGCCCCTACTAGGATATATGTGCATTGAGTAAATGGCAAACCAGATGACACGACAGAATATTAACAAATACTAACTGACGCTACACAAACATCCTGGGACAGTAATGGACATTAATAAAACCTATTCTCTGGATCTAACGTATGGATTTCTCTGGATCAAAATCATGTGTACATAAATACGTAACAAAAATCAATTAGAAAATTGACGATTGAAGAATGCTTACCACTACAACAAAAGGGAAACGCATTACATACTTTAACTTTGTCGAAAGTACCACGACACGGTTAAACGGATGACGATTTCAGTGACGACGCTTTCAGCCGCCATTCAATCTGTAGAGATGAAAGTTTCCCAGACATGAAACACCAGCCTTCATTAGGATTGTAAAAATTATCATCGACGAAACTAAACTTGAAGAATGTGCTCCCAAGAATATTTTCTCATGTTCACAACACATCAGTTAGTCATGGCAGCCCTACAGCTCATCAGTGTCCTGCTTGAATGTAAGTGCAGAGTCCCTTTGGAATGTAGCGTATTTCTTGCGATTCGCAATTTACTTTGTGTCTGGTATTATGGCTAGAAAAGAAGGATCTGAACTTGGTGTTTCGTGGGGGTGATCGTAAGTCGTAACATTCATTCATGTCCACACAGGGCAAAAAAATTAATTCCCATTTGCAGGGCGGTAGGTTCTAAATTACAAGATGATTTAGCATGAAGATTTTACCGATCGTGCCATTACGACAAAAATTCTACCTATAATTCACTTTCAAAGAGTAGAATTGAAATTATTTGTATTTCTCCTGCTGGTAACATCGCAAAGCAATGAAGTTGGCAATTTTCATTTCTTCAGTCTATATACTGCGGGATCCGTTTTGCCGTGAATTTCACTTTTCAGGAAGGCATCGTTTATCAGCTATTCAAGCTAATTGATCCAAGATATACATAAGATACACAATAAATGTCTCAACATTAAGATTGTCTTCAGCAATAGGTTCGTCTCTCATTACGATATAACGACAGAAGCGGAATCGTGTTCTCTTTAAGAATTTTCCTGCTTATCAATAAAATTCTAGTCAGATATGATGAATTAAAATGGGAACGAAATTAAAAGATGTAATAGATGTCTAAGGAGCATGCTGATTGAGCTTTCAACATACATGACGCTTTTCTTAGTACCTCATAAAATAGTATGAGGTAACGTTCGTTTCGATTATGAATAACTGAACCAAGAATATTCACATTTTCAGTTCAATGTAGCCATTATGAATTTATCCCTAAAGAATGTTTCTGGACGTTGCTTTATTTTAGATTCTCAACTTTTGTTCATTCAGCATAGACAATCAACAATATTCATCATATTACGAATGACAAAAAATGAACAAATTATATCAGTACTCACTGCAGTGAGTGACAGAGAGCGCATTTTCTCAGAGAGCGCAAAAATTGAAAACCCACCTCATGGCGCACGGAAGACAAAGTCCTGTATTAAAGGACCTGAGACCAAGATCTGGGTAATGTTACATATTTTTTGAAAGGCCAATCTTCAACCAATCTAAAACTGCAGTGTAAATCACGACATATTTTAAAGTATTCATAAAATAGACGAAAACGTGAAGTCACGGACGGACTGACGGACGGACAGACGGACGGACATGACGAGCACAATTAATAGCGTCTTTTTTCCATAAATGAGAAAATGCGCTAATAACTTACACCGCATATCTGATGATATGGTACGAAGGAAACGACGAAAAATCTTATTTGAATTCCATAACCTCTTCAGATAACTCGCCCAATAGACCACGTAAGGTTATTTCGATAATATTTTGCATATCAGTTATAGTCGTAGTTATAGTCGTAGTCAAATGGACTTAAAATTCTGATGGATTATTGCAGGGAGGCAAACGAATGGAGTTTGAGTCCTCGACACCTATCTCCAAATTGAGAGAATTCAAGCAAATACATCAAGCATGGAACTGATTAAATGCGGCTTTTACAGTACTTATTCGATCACATTCAAGAAAATCTTTATTAGAACTTGTTGATATTTATTGTGGTACAAGCGAATTTAAATGCGAAGCGACCGTTTTTACTGAGGACCTTAGCCAAGCCTTCTTTGTTGCAAATCACAGTTGGTGGCGCGCAAAGTGTCTGATGTTGAAATGGAACTTAGAAATATAGCATTCGTTATCGTACCTGTAGATAACAGTCGAACTTGACGATACCAAATCTTTAAATTCGAATCGCAGTTTATGTGTCCTGGAGATCAAACAAGTTGCTACCTCTCTGCTCCGTGCAACCTAGCAAATCATTAAAGCACATGTTATAAGGAGTAATCTTTATCGAAACAAATTTAGTATCACCGATAAATGTCTGGTATTTGTAAAGAATGACATTTCAGAAGCTTTTTTTCATAATAATTATGCTGCTATGTTATTTAGTATTCCGTGCAACTGCAGCGATTATGATTAAGAATCAAACATTGCTCCAAGAATATAATAATACGATAAGTATCGAGGATACGAACCCGAGAATCATAATATTTTTATTGGGCCAAGCTTCAAGAATACTCACAAATTAATTAAATATACAAGCGACTTCCAAATTCTGTACATAGTCGAGTGTTCTTAACATGCGGGAAAAAATACGTGGAAATGTTATCGTTGAATGCCCATGGATGAAGAAACCACTAGATTTTTGTTCCGACAATCTTTGTTCCAGAATAACGCGTGCCAGTAAACAACCGAGCTCTCGAAATTTCTAACATCTTCTCTTTCAATATTTACAGCCAAGTTTCATTAGTGCGGAATCGTCTTGCACTAAAAAAGTAGAGAAAATAGGGTGAATAAAAAATAATTGACCACAATGTCATATAGAAACATTATCATTGACAAACAAAACTTCAAAAATTTGCGCACGAGGATGTTGCTTATGTTGACAAAACATCAGTTAGCCATAGCAGACCCGATAGATAGATAGCTTTAGAATCTCCCGTGAACCGATTTGCATTTTTCGTTTAATGTAACCATAACATATTTTTTTCCCAAAAGAACGTTTCTGTAGGTGGTTTAGTTTTAGATCTGGAGATCCTAGTCTATTCCTAGACTCATGTTTATTCAGCATGAAAATGGCAAGAAATATTCCCCATAATGTGAGTAAACCCATTTATGTTTCTCATGAAGGAAACAATACATAATTTGGTTTTCTGAATCCCCAAACCCTGAGTGACTCGCGCATAAGAGCGTAGATTTATTAAAGACACATGCTCTTCATTTTTCCGTCGTAGATAACGGACAAAAAGTTGCTTGCTCTATTGGTGCTAAGTGGAGACAGACGAATAGAGTCAAACTCCTCGACGCTTGCCACCTCCGCTGGTGAGAATTCTAGCTTACACCTCAAACATGGAACTGATGAGCTGCGGCTTTGCATAGCTAACTAAACCAAGTTTGGAAAATGTAAAAAAAAATTTTGAAGGTGCACTAATGATTACTATTTAGAAAATTTGATCGACATTTGGCCAAAATTAGCTAATATTAGCAATATATTCTAACACTTAGTCTGAGTCAGATTCATATCTCCCAGAGCTATCTTCACCCTATTCAGGTCTGAATGAGCACATTTTTTCCGATCCATTCCATCGTAACGAATTTTAGTTCTTTATTAGGTTTGATTGAAATTTGATGTGGTCCTAGTAAATTAAAATTATAGTTTGTAGCCTGTCAAGCGTGAGATGTTGCTGTGGACCCATGCAATAGCCTTTTTCTTTGCAAATCATAATTGGTAATGTATGATGTTTATTTGAATATTATAAATAACATTTGCCAGCGTAGCTTGAGATAAAAACCAAATCCAACGATACAAAATATTTATACTTGAAACATCAATTTTATGCTTCCAGGAGAAGAAACAAGTCGTAACAAGGTTAAAAGATCTCATCAGGTAGTTTAATCGCTGGTATACGTTACGGCCCAGAAATTTTTGCTATTTTTGTAATATGTCGCTGTGAATTAAACGAGCACTGGATATACATATTTCCCTATAATAATGTCACCATAATAGGTGATGAAATAATCTCGAAATTACAATATAAGCAGGCATTGTATCTGTATGTATGTGAGCAGGTATTGTTTGGATGAATGCCGGTTATTTTTTCTTTCACCACGAATGTTGAACTTTGAAACCGATTCCAAAGTTGAAATAAAATACTTTAAAAACTTAAAAAAAACACGTTTTTCTTGTGGACTAAAAAGTAGAAAATAAATTATGGCTCGCCCCAAAAAACGTGTGTCGGGCAGATTTATGATTAAAGCGAAAAGCACACAACACACGAATTTTGGCAATTGGATGATTGACTTCGACTGGAGCGCGTGGAAGTTGACTGACACAATCGTGCTAAATTTGAATTTAAATCAGGAATTGCATCTTGCACTGCCTGCTTACAAATTAATGAATCATTGAAATCCTGTGAATTTTGGCGACTGTTGCATGCAGGACGGCGAAAGCTTTATTATCAGATAATATATGGGATCCATCCTTATTTTGACGAGGATTTATTGATGATTAATTAATAATTGAAGCATTAATAATTTGTTCATTACATTACTCAAATGTTTTCATGTTAATTGAGCACTGTAATTGGAAGTCTTCATAAGCAAGACGTAAATACCCATAAATAGCATGAATAAAGAAAAAATGTCATTTTGGAAAGTTAATATAAACCAGTAATTATCGAAGAACCTGCATGATATTCTGTTCATGGGAACTACTTAATCATACTCTTACATGGGAAAAATGTTCATACCGTTCAGTTCTTCCCGAAAATTCAGAGCTTCCTGCGTAAAACTACTTCTGCCAAACTCCTGTAAACATTACAATTGCAACCCCGTATCAATCCGTTTGATAAGTGCTATATACATGAGGAGCCAAAATCTCGGTTGCAGTGGCATTTTGTCACTCTGAATAAAACGCATTGAGAAGCTTCCAACCATCAATTATGCCATCGTAATTGATCGAAAAATAATTGGAAATCAGGAGTAAGCAGGCATTGTGACTGCATGGACTAGTGCAATAGAACTTGAGTATCATCAAAACTTTTTACTTCATGCAAACTTAGAATTTTCGTGGCTTCTCAATAACGGCTTAAGTCGAAGTTTGAATTAAAGTATAAATGTATAATGAGTGTAGTTCAAGCTTCGTACGAAAATAAATCTCGCAGAATGTTTGAAGCTATTGATTAAAATACTTCAATCTGTTTAGAATAGGCGTTGATCAGGGTTATTTTCAGTAACAAGAGGTCATCAATCATGTATTATGTATAACTACCACAAGTGCAACCTGATTACATAAACATACTCATAACTGACATATAATCAAATAGCCACTCTGACTCTTTGAGTTAGCCATGATATTTCTTTGACTGCGCAGTTATTTGTTTGATACATCCTCTCGAAGTCAATAGTATGAGGCAGGCTTAATGGAGTCTAACTCTTTTTGCCTGCCTCCGATTTGAAAGACGATTAATAATTTTTGGCTGCCTGTCAGGATATTAGTTATTATTCTGACTGGCGGTGACAAGTTTAATGCTATATATATATCATACTTTGCGTATTGAGTCATAGACGGTATGACATGGTTAGTCTGACAGAAAAGCATTGTATATCCTCATGTATAGGCGATATTACACACTGATGATACATAACAGAAAATATTGAAAGAGACGATGTTAGAAAGTTCGAGAGCTCGGTTGTTTGCTGGCACGCGTTATTTGGGAACAAAGATTGTCGGAACAAAAATCGAGTGGATTCTTCATCCATATGCATTCAACGATAACATTTCCACGTATGTTTCCCCTTATGTGAAGAGCATTCGATAATGTACATAAATTGGAAATCGCTTGTACGTATATTGAATACATTTTGTGAGTACTTTTGAAGCTTGACCTTGTGAAATATTAGTTCTCTCGGGTTCGTATCCACGATGTTTATCGTATTATTATATTCAGGGACTAATGTTAGATTTTTATTGGTGGAATCGTGCAGAATTAGAAACGAAGAGGAAAGAAGGTGAGTAGAAGAAGGTGAGTAGATAATCAACAATATTATTTCGGAATGTAAAATGGAGAAATACGTACACCGCATATCATATGCAATCGTATGAAGGAAACTCCGAAATAATCCGTTTGAATCTCCAATACTATATAACTCGCTCAATGCCATACACTATTGGATAGCTTACATTCACCTTACATTACATCCGCCATATAGCACAGCGAGATATTATTATAACTATACTAGGAGGCTGAAAAATTAAGTATTCAAGTGAGCGAATTTTAGCCAACATATCAAACTTGGAACTGATGAGTTGCACCCTTTGCAGGGCTCACTCCATCAAATTCACGGGAATTCAAAAAAATGAACTAATGCTTTCATGTGCTCCTCTGATTGCTACTTAAAGAATTTGATCGTAATACGACTAAAATTAACTTATATCAGCAGCCAATCCAACCCGTAATTCGTGTCAGATTAATCTCCGCGCACTATTTTCAATTCCTATAAATCTGAATAAGAACTTATTGAAGATCTACTCCTTCGTCAAGAATTTTTGTTCATTATTAAGACTTGTTCGAATTCAATGTGGCCCTAGAAAATAACAATTATATACCTAGTGACATGCGGAGCGTCCCATGTTCGTGTGTCATTAGCATTAGACTTTTTCATTGTAAATCATAGTTGATGGCGCGCGAAGTGACTGATGATGATGTGGACCTTAGAAATAGCATTATCATCGTACCTGTAGATAAAAGTCGAACTTAAAGGTACAAAATCTATAAAATTTAAACGCTGATCATGTATCCTGAAGATCAAACAAATCGCTACCTAATGCAATGTGGCAGGCATTTCAAATCAATAAGTACATGTTACATGGAGTCATTTTTATTGAAACATATTTTGAAATACTGATAAATGTCAGGCATGCGCAAAAAAGCCATTCCATAACTTTGATTTTTTTATATAATTACGCTCTTGCATTTTTAGTATTCTTTGCAACCGCAGTTATTATGCAGTTCATTGCTTGATTTATTAGCTCTGCGGTGCATTGCAGAGACATTCGCATGTTATTCGTAATCATTTCGTCTGCCCGTTTATGAGCGGGGGTCGTTCGTCTGATCTCCACGCTAGCATTATAAAAACCCGATGCACATATTAACGCGATCCGTTTCTTTCCAGAGAGGAAGAAACGCTTCACATATGAAAAGGATTTTATTTGAGTTAGACGTGATATTTTCCTGATTGCGCAGTTATTTGTTTGATGTATTATCTTCAAGTTAATGATGCGCGGCTGGCATCGTAGAGTTTATCTCTTTATGTCTACTTCTTAAAATTTAGTGGTTTAATTTTTGGCTCTCTTATAGGGTACTCCTGAGTGGCGGTAACGAAGTCTTATGTATTCATTATGCCATCAATACTGGAATTAGAGAATGCCTATATGATAGAAAAGAAATAATTCCATATGAATGCTGTCAGAAAAAATACCTCTTACGATCTGAACGAAATACGATGAAAATTAACTATTATTAGCAATTAATTCACACCTTTGATCCGTGTCAGGATTATTTCTTCAAATTATTCTCTCCTCCTTTCAATCTAAATGATACGTCATACCTTTGTTTGTTACTTTTGTAGGAAATGAATCCTCACAATTATTCTTAATTCCTAGCAATTTATTATTAATTATATCATATTAATACGTATAGGTATTCTGACCATGCAGTAACCTGTGTCTGATTCATATCTCCTCCAGCTATCTTCACCTGGTTCAGGTCTAAGTGAACACTTATTTCTTCCCGATCCACTCAAACGTAACGAATTTTAGTTCTTTAATGGGGTTTAATTAATTTTAATGTGGCCCTAGTAAATTCAAACTATAGTTTGTAGCCTGCGAAGTGTCAGATGTAGCTATATATGGACCCTAGCAATAGCCTTCTTCTTTGCAAATCATAACTGGTAGTGTATGATGATTTGAATTTGTTATGATTTGAATTTGTTATGTTTTAACATTTATTAGCATAGCCTGAGAAAAGAAGGAATTCAACAATATAAAATATTTACACATGAAACGTCAGTTTTATGCATATGCAAGAATAAACTTTCGTCGCAATCTCATGCACTACCACATGGAGAGCATGTCAAATTAACGGCATATTTTACAAAGAATTTTCTGTAATGATACAAAATTTGTATAGTAAGAGCCGCCGATAAATATCTGGCTTACAAAAGATTTCAAAACCGTAAATAAAACCAAAAAAGATTGATAAACTCCACTTCAGATGAACAATTTGATCATTCAACAAAAAATTTTCAATTCGTTGAGTTCCTTTGACAAGTTATCGCTTTTCATCACGATGCAAGTGCTCAGTCCCAATGAACATACATTCGATGAAATTTCTGTTAAGGGTCGGGTTGAGGTTAGAAGCTCTTAAATAATCAGATTAACCGCTGGTATACATGACGGCCTAACAATTTCTGCTGTATGGTTAATGACTCTGTGAATTTAAAGAGCCCTAGATAGTGTTCCCTCTGGAAATCTTAACATAATAGGTGATGAAATATTACAATGTAAGCAGGCATTGTACCTGGATGGATGCGATCAGGTATTGATTTTGAATGTCAGGTATTGTACTGGTATGAATGGGAGCAGGCAATGTTTTGATGGATGTCAGTTATTTTTTCTTTCACCACGAATGTTGAACTTTGAAACCCATTTCGAAGTCAAAATAAATATTGACTTCGACTGGAGCGCGTGGAAGTTGACTGACACAATCGTGCTAATTTTTAATTTAAATCAGCAATTGCATCTGTGCACTGCCTGCTTAAGAATTAATGAGTCATTGTATTCGTCAAGGCGGTTGTAGGCTTATGTATTAACTATATGCAAGATGAAGAAGCATTTGCTTGCTTGAATATCATAAATTATATTGAGTCGTTTTATGCATTGCGCATTTATGTGACGATAAAATGTTCTTATAGTTTGTTCACTTCCTAAATTTAATAAAACTTGAATTAAACTAAGACCCTCATCTGGCCCTACTGATTTAGCATGAGAATGATCAATAATATATAGCTCATTTATAATTATAAAATGTTGAAATGCGTGCATCGACTAGATCATGTGTATGACTAAAACGTATGACATCAACGATCATGTGTGTAACATTAAATGAATAACCTGGCTAATGAATCGTAAAAACCTCCCATTAGCAATTAGCATATAATACATAAATGCTACCTCAATAGATTAACCACAGATCCCTGCATCCAGCCGCCGATTCGATCGGACTTGCATTTGCACCCAGGGTTCTGTATAACAGCAGGATTCAGGCAAAGCTATTGAGACTACATCGTTCCGCCTTTTGTTACTTCATGAAGATGGATCAAGACAGAGACTGAGAATCTGCGGCATTTGAGGGCTAACTTAATCTACGGAAATGAATTAGCACAAATAAAATTCTCATGCTTGCTCACGAGTGCTTTTCAAACAAATTTTGCGAGAGATTGCAACAAAATGCGACCAAAATTAGCAAAAATATGCAATCCATTCTATGTCGTTATGTGTATCAAAATTATGTTATTAGATTGTTCCTAGGTTATGTTAATCTAAATTGAAGATTTTTTATGAATGATCCGTTGTAACCGAATTTAAATTCTTAGTTAGGGCTTGTTGAAGTTCAATGTTAATCTGGTATATGGGATGTAGGTCCCACGTGTCTGGTCCCACGTTAACGTGGACCTTAGCAATAACATTTTTCGTTTCAAAAAATAATTTGCAGACTGCGAAGTTTTTGATGTCGACCATGGACACTACCACTAGTCTCTTTCGTTGTAGCCTGAGTGAGTTACAAGCTGAATTCCTCAGTTTGAAATTCTCGCTGTGATCACGGCCATGTACCGCAAGTACCTTCGCTAAAACGTCGATTTTGGCCGTTCATGCCGCCCTAAGTTCGCGTGCAAGCAGTCTACAGTCGATATGGCTTGCTCTTCCTTGAATGGCGAGCGGCCTCTGTCAGTGAGTTGCCTCCAGATATCCTGTTACACCATGACCGTGACCTGGCTACAGCCAAGATCGACTGCGACAGCGATTTGGAGGCAGCGTTACGAGGAGGAAGAATAGCGCAAGATCATATTATAGTATTTCAGATGTGGAGCTAGCTGATACTCTATCACATGTATCCAAATAATCAGCGAATAATGTTCAATATGACCATAATGAATTTCTCCTTAGACAATGTTTATGGTCGTTGTTCTATTCCAGACTCTCAATCTTTGTCCATTCAGCATGAAGATAATCAGCAATATTAATTGGGAGCGAAAAATATAGAAATACGTACATAGTATATCACATTCTATCGCATGCAAGAAACTCCGATAATCCCGTCTAAATATTATATCCTATGGAACTCGATGAACGCCACATTAGTCTCAGTGCAATGCAGCATTTACTTACATCCAACCTAAAATGCGGAGATACCTTTCAGTGTAATTATTGAATGCACGCTGCGCTTTTTATTCCGACTTTCCTAATGGTGAATTCTAGCTAACACTTTAAGCATGGAACTGATGAGTTGCGCCCTTTGCAGGGCTCACTCAATCACATTCAAGGGAATTCGAAAAAATAGAATATTCCATTAATGTGCTCTTCTGATTACTCCTTTAAGAATTTGATCGTAATGCGACCGAAATTAACTAATATCAGCAACGCATTCTAACTTGTAATCCGTGTCAGATTCATCTCCGCGAACTATTTTCAATTCATATAAATCTGAATGAGGATTTTTTGAAGATCTACTCCTTGGTAACGATACTGTTCATTATTATGACTTGTTCAAATGCAATGTGGCCCTAGAAAATAACAATTATGCCTAGTGGCAAGTGGAGCGACCTATGTTCGTGTGTCGATCATTAGCATTAGACTTTTTCATTGTAAATCATAGTTGGCGGCGCGCGAAGTGTCTGATGATGATGTGGACCTTAGAAATAGCATTTATTATAGTACCTGTAGATAAAAGTCGAACTTGAAGGTACAAAATCTTTAAAATTTAAACGCTGTTCATTTTTCGTGGAGATCAAACGAGTCGCTACTCAATGTAATGTTTCAGGCATTTGTAATCAATAGGCATATGTTACACGGAGTCATTTTTATTTAAACATATTTTGAAATAGTAATAAATGTCTGGTTTGCGCAAGGAACGCCATTCCTTAACCTTGATTTTTTATATTTAGGCTGCGTTGTTTTTAAGTTTTCCTTGCTACAGCAGCGATTATGCAGCTCAATGATTGATTTGTTAGCTCTGCGATGCATTGCAGAGGCATTGCGAGTCATTCGTAATCCGTTCGTCTGTCTCGTTAATGAACGGGGATCGTTCGTATGATCTCCACGCTAGCCATGGAAACTCGATGCACACACGTGATCCGTTCCATTGAGAGAGGAGAAAACCTGGCGCCTAAAAGGGATTTTATTTCAGTTATAGGTTATATTTTCTTGATGGCGCAGTCATTTGTTTGATATGTTGTTTCTAAGTCTTATGTGTGAGGCAGGCTTCGTGGAGTTTAACTCTTAAAGTCTGTCTCTATAGCAATCCTTATTTTTGGCTGCTTGTCTGGGTATTCCTGACTGGCGGTGGCGAGGTAAATGATCTATTGATTATGCGAAGAATAATAGAATACGTGAACGCCTGAGATGAAAAACGAAAGATTCCAAATGAATTGCTCTTAAAATAAATACATTGTACGATTTGATAGATATACGACATAAATAAACTATCATAAAGCAATTAATTCAACCCGCGATCTGTGTCAAGTAATCAGCAATTTACATCGTTAGTTCTTCAAATTATTCCCTCCTCGTATCAATATAACTGATAAAGTTGTAACCTTTTTCTTATTAGTTTTGTAGGAAATGAATCTTCAAAATTTTCCTTCCTTCCTCGCATTTTATAATTAATTATATCATACTAATATTTCTTCTGGCATTTTGGGGTAAGGATCGCGATTCCGGCTCATTTTATGGTAAGGTAAGTGTTCTGTCTTTTGGTGAATATTTGGTCAATGGGCGTGAACGGCATCATTGCCAGCCATAATTTCGAATAAGTTAATGACTATTGTAGTAAGAATAAGGTTAGTAGGACGGAGTTCGTGAATATGGTTAGTAGGACTGAGTTCATGAATAAGGTTAGTAGGACAGAGTTCATGAATAAGGTTAGTGGGACGGAGTTCGATAATATGGTTAGTAGGGCGGAGTTCATGAATAAGGTTAGTAGGACGGAGTTCGTGAATATGGTTAGTTGGACGGAGTTCATGAATAAGGTTAGTGGGACGGAGTTCATGAATAAGGCTTGTAGGACTGAGTTCATGAATAAGGTTAGTAGGACGGAGTTCGTGAATAAGTTTAGGAGGACAGAGTTCATGAATAAGGTTAGTAGGACGGAGTTCATGAATAAGTTTAGGAGGCCGGAGTTCATGAATAAGGTTAGTAGGACGAGAGTTCATGAATAAGATTATGTGACGGGATGCATATTATGTGATATTTTTTATTTTAGGAGTACCGTTTTGACCACGTTTTATTTTGATGATGTTCTTTTGTTAGATTAGTGACTCAATATCATGATTGAACATATTTTTATGACTAGAATATGGAATCCCGTTACCGTGATATTATTTTGTTAACTCAAGATTTAATGGGTAGGCATATTTTTATTTCGTGAATGTAGCAAGGAATCTCCTTTGCTGTGATATTATCTGTCGGTAACGTTGAGATGCAATCGTCTGCTAGGCGCCGTGCGTCGTCTGCTAGCCCTAACACGTTTGGATTTATTTCTATGATATGTTAATTGTAAAATATTACTTGACCTATGATTTATTCACTTTAATGTGCAATTATTTTGTCAAAGGACACTATCTTCTGTGATAATCGTAATGATTTAATGTTGTACGGTAATATGCGCTGACAATCTACGATACCACCGTTTAAGTAAAGACTGCTACGTCGCCATCTTGCGTCAGGAAGCTTGACATCTTAGAGGTAGATGTTCTATAAGAAATCGATTATAACTTGTAGTCATGTTGTTAAAAGGTTAAACTCTTCATTAATATGATTTTATTAGGTGATAATACTTCCCATTGTATTTGATAATGCTTAGTCAATGTTTATTTGTCTATTCTATTGACGAACTGGTATCGACTCGCGCGCTCGCGAGTTTATTATCCTCGAGAGTTATTCTATCTTATATCAACTTTCGCTTATCATTATTTGACCAAAGGATTATATTATGATTCTATTTTATTGTAATAAACTATATTGTCTATTTTTTTGCATATAGACGATTTTATTAGCCCATTTCTTGCACATTATAAACGGAGTGTTGTGGTAAGCTCATTTTAGCTGAGTTATCCCTCGCGGGAAAGTTATGTGTGCTCAGTGGGACTGGGTTGGGGTGCAGATGTTTCAACTCAAATTCAAAATGCATATCTAGGCTTCGAATATAAAAAAAAACGCCGTAGTTCTGGAGAAATCTCGTAAGGAGATGTAAAAGCCATTATTGACCCAAAACTGAAAATGCACATAAAATCAAAGTTAATACTCCGAAAAAGGTCATAGTTAATGCTTCGGTTGAATATTTATCATAGTTGCTAACGCCTACTCTAAGGTCGACAAGCGCCACCGTGGTCTATTGGCGTAATTCTGATGAAACGAAGTAATAAGAACCTGAAATGTTCTCCTCGTTGCGAATTTGAAAGAAAAATTTTCACCAGCTTTTGAGGATTCGCTAGTAAGATATCACTGAATGAATTAATGACTTTATGAATTACTGCTTATTTGACTTTCTCGAGGATTGTCAATGAAGGTAAGAAATCTAACGAACGATTAAGTTTAAATTACTCCATCAACGAACTGTACGACGTACTTTAGGTTTCATGTTGATGCACTGGCAATTTTGGCGACTGTTGCATGCAGGGCGACGAAAGCTTTTTTAAAGAATATAAGGGTTCCATTCTTATTTTAACGACTAGGATTTAATGATTATTAATCAATAATTTAAGCATTAATAATTTGATCATTACTTAAATGTTTTCATGTTACTTGTGCACTGAAACGAAATCTGCATAAAGAATGCGGCAATATAAAGAACTTGCATACGGAAAGAATGTCCTTTTAGGGCCTTAATTTAAACCAGTAATTATCTAAGGACCTGCATGAATATTCTGTTCAAAGAAACTATTTAATCATACGCGTAATGCAGAAAATTGTTCATTCCGTTCAGTTCCTCCCGAAAATTCAACGCTTCCTGCGTAATAATACTTCTGCCAAGCTCCTGTAAACATTGCAATTGCAACTCCTTAGCAACCCGTTAGATAAGTGCTACACATGAGTAGCCCAAATCTCGGTTGCAGGGGCATTTCGTCTCTCTGAATAAAACGCATTGAGAAGCTTCCAAACATCAATTATACCATCGTAATTGATCGAAAAAAATTGGAAATCAGGAGTAAGCAGGCATTTTAACTGCATGGTAGTGCACTAGCACTTGAGTATCATCAAAAGTTTTTACTTCATGCAAACTTAGAATTTTCGTGGTTTTTCAATAACGGCTTAAGCCGAAGTTTGAATTAAAGTATAAATGTATAATAAGTGTAGTTCGAGCTTCGAACGAAAATAAATCTCGCAGAATATGTTTGAAGCTATTGATTTAAATACTTCAATCTGTTTAGAATAGGCGTTGATCAGGGTTATTTTCAGTTATCAAGAGTTCATCAATTATGTATAATTACCACAAGTGCAACCTGGGTACATAAACATACTCAAAACTGACATATAACCAAATAGCCACTCTGACTCATTGAGTTAGCCGTGATATTTCTTTGACTGCGCAGTTATTTGTTTGATACGTCCTCTCGAAGTCAATAGTATGAGGCAGGCTTAATAGAGTCTAACTCTTTTTGCCTGCCACCGATTTTGAAAGACGATTAAAAATTTCTGCTGCCTGTTAGGATAATAATTATTATTCAGACTGGCGGTGACAAGTATAATGCAATATATATCATACTATGCGTATTGAGTTATAGACGGCATGACATGGTTAGTCTAACAGAAAAGCATTGTATATCCTCATGTAGGCGATATTACACACTGATGATACATAACAGGAAATATTGAAAGAGATGATGTTAGAAAGCTCGAGAGCTCGGTTGTTTGCTGGCACGCGATATTTGGGAACAAAGATTGTCGGAACAAAAATCCAGTGGATGCTTCATCCATATGCATTCAACGATAACATTTCCACGTATGTTTCCCCATATGTGAAGAGCACTCGATAATGTACATAAACTGGAATTCGCTTGTACGTATATTCAATACATTTTGCGAGTACTTCTGAAGCTTGACCTTGTAAAATATTCGTTTTCTCGGGTGCGCCTTCTCGATACTTATCGTATTATTATATTCTGAGACAAATGCTAGATTTTTATTGGTGGAATCGTGCAGAATTAGAAACGAAGAGGAAAGAAGGTGAATAGACTCTAATTTTTGTTCGTTCAGCATGAGGATAATCAACATTATTATTTCGGAATGTAAAATGGAGAAATACGTACACCGCATATCATATGCTATCGTATGAAGGAAACTCCGAAATAATCCATTTGAATCTCCAATACTATTTAACTCGCTCAATCCTATGCACAATTGAATAGACTAGATTCACCATACACCTACATCCGCCGTACAGCACAGCGAGACGTATTATTACTATACCAGGAAGAAGAACAATTTAATTTAAGAATTCTACTAGGCGAATTCTAGCCAACATATCAAACATGGAACTGATGAGTTGCGCCCTTTATGCGGGGCTCACTCCATCAAATTCACGGGAACTAAAAAAAATGAACTAATGCTTTAATGTGCTCTTCTGATTACTACTTAAAGAATTTGATCGTAATACGACCAAAATTAACTAATATCAGCAACCAATCCAACCCGTAATCCGTATCAGATTAATCTCCGCGAACTATTTTCAATTCCAATAAATCTGAATAAGAACTTATTGAAGATCTACTCCTTCGTCAAGAATTTTTGTTCATTATTAAGACTTGTTAGAATTCAATGTGTTTCTAGAAAATAACAATTATACCTAGTGACATGCGGAGCTTCCCATGTTCGTGTGTCATTAGCATTAGACTTTTTCATTGTAAATCATCGTTGGTGGCGCGCGAAGTGTCTGATGTTGATGTGGACCTTAGAAATAGCATTTATTATTGTACCTGCAGATAAAAGTCGAACTTGAAGGTACAAAATCTTTAAAATTGAAGCGCTGTTCATTTCGTGGAGTTCAAACAAGTCGCTACCTAATGCAATGTGACAGGCGTTTCAAATCAATGTGCCCATGTTACAAGGAATCTTTTTTATTGAAACATATTTTGAAATACCAATAAATGTCTGGTATGCGCAAAGAACGCCATTCCATAATCTTAATTTTTATAATTACGCTGCGTAGTTTTTGAGTTTTCCGTGCAATTCCAGCGATTATGCAGCTCATTGCTTGATTTATTAGCTTTGCGATGCATTACAGAGGCATATGCGAGTATTTCGTAATCCGTTCGTCTGTCCGATAATGAACGGGGATCGTTGGTATGATCTCCACGCTATATAGCCTTGGAAACTCGATGCACACATTAACATGATCCGTTCTATTGAGAGAAGAGAAAACCTGGCACCCTATAGGGATTTTATTTCAGTTATAGGTAATATTTTCTTGATGGCGCAGTCATCTGTTTGATATGTTGTTTCTAAGTCTGACGTGTGAGGCAGGCTTCGTGGAGTTTAACTCTTTTAGTTTGTCTCTATAGCAATCCTAATTTTTGGCTGCTTGTCTGAGTACTCCTGGCTGGCGGTGGCGAGGTAAAAGAAGATTTAATTATGCGAGCAGTAGTAGAAGAAGTGAACGACTGAGATGAAAAACGAAAGATTCTAAATGAATTGCTCTCAAAATAAATACATTGTACGATTTGATGAAAATACGACATAAATAAACTATTATAAAGCAATTAATTCAACCTGTGATCTTTGTCGAGTTATCAGCCTCCTCGTATCCTCACCTCCAAGTATTCCCTCCTCGTATCAATATAAGTGATAAAGTTATAACCTTTTTCTTATTATTTTTGTAGGAAAGGAATCCTCCAAATTTTCCTTATATCCTCGCATTTTATAAGGTTAGTAGGTTAGTACTAGTAGGACGGAGTTCGTGAATATGGTTAGTAGGACTGAATTCATGAATAAGGTTAGTAGGACGGAGTTCATGAATAAGGTTAGTAAGACGGAGTTCACGAATAAGGTTAGTATAGGACGGAAGTCATGAATATGGTTAGTAGGACGGAGTTCATGAATAAGGTTAGTAGGACGGAGTTCATGAATAAGGTTAGTAGGACGGAGTTCATGAACAAGGTTAGTAGGACGGAGTTCATGAACATCGTTTTCAGTTCAATGTAACCATAATGAATATCGCCCTAGATAATGTTTATTGACGTTGTTTTATTTCATACTCTCAATCTTTGTTCGTTCAGGCTGCAGATAATCAACATATTATTTAGGAACGAAAAATATAGAAATACTTACACCTCATATCTCATTCTATCGAATGAAGAAAACTACATAACTCTCGTCCGAGTCCCCTATTCCATATAGCACGCTAACCGCCTCGAACGATTGAATCGATTAGATGCAGCATTTACAAACATCCGCCGTATAGAACGGAGAAACTTTTCAGTATCACAATTGAAGGCGGACGAGTGGGATCAACTTCTTATTTATTGTCTAAAAGGCGAGTGAATTCTAGCTAACACAGCAAGCGTGGAACTGATGACTTGCGCCCTTTGCAGAGCTCACTCAATTACATTCAAGGGAATTCGAAAAATTAAATATTCCTTTAATGTGCGCGTTTGATTACTACTAAAAGTATTTGATCGTAATACGATTAAAATTAACTAATATCAGCAACCCATTCTAACCCGTAATCCGCGTCAAATTCAACTCTGCGAACTATTTTCAACTCGTATAAACCTGAATGAGGACTTTTTGAAGATCCACTCCTAAGTAGGACGGAGTTCATGAATAAGGTTAGTAGGACGGAGTTCATGAATATAAGGAAGGTTAGTATAGGACGGAGTTCATGAATAAGGTTGGTATAGGACGGAGTTCATGGGAGTTCATGAATAAGGTTGGTAGGACGGAATTCATGAATAAGGTTAGTAGGACGGAGTTCAAAAATAAGGTTAGTTATAATGTCTAGTTTTAATATCATGAATAAGGTTAGTCATGAATAATCCTGACACTGATCACAGGTTTGAATTGATTGCTAATAATAGTTAATTTTTGACGTATATCATTCAAATTGTACAGGTATTTATTCTTAGAGCATTCATATGGAATCATTTGTACTGTTCTTTGGCGTTCGTTTATTCTACTATTGCCCGTATGGTAAATACATCATGTACCACGTCACCACCAGTCAGAATCTAAACCACGGGAGACCAGATGAGAGATTTTATACCTCTAGCTAGCTTCCTTTCTAGACAGACTAATGGAGTTAGACACAATGATATCTACCTCCACAGTTGACTCATTAGACTTTTTCATGCCTACCTCCTCAATCGACTCATAGATAGTACATCAAACTAATTACTGCGCAATCGGGGAAATATTACGGCTAACTCAAATAAAATCCCCTTTAGGTGCTGGGTTTTCTCCTCTCTCGAAAGAAACGGATCACGTTAATGGGTGCATCGAAATTTCAATGCTAGTAAGGAGAGCAGACGAACGACCCCGTTCATAAACGGACAGACGAACGGATTACGAATAACTCGCATATGTCTCTGCAATGCATCGCAGAGCTAATAAATCAAGCACTGAGCTGCAATAATAAGTGCAGTTACGCGGAAAACTTAAAAACACCGCAGCGTAATTATATAAAAAATTAAGGTTATGGAAGGGCTTTCTTTGCACAAGCCAGACATTTATCGGTATTTCAAAATATGTTTCAATAAAAATGACTCCTTGTAACATTGTTTGATCTCCAGGATACATGAACAGCGTTTCAATTTCAAAGATTTTGTACCTTCAAGTCCGACTTTTATCTATAGGTACGATAATAAATGCTATTTCTAAGGTCCACATCTACATCAGACACTACATCAGACACATCACCAACTATGATTTACAATGAAAAAGTCTAATGCTAATGACATACGAACATGGGACGCTCCACGTGCCACTAGGTATAATTGTTATTTTCTAGGGCCACATTGAATTGAACAATTCAAATATTGAACAGAAATTCGTTACGGAGTAGATCTTCAAAAAGTACTCGTTCAGATTTATAAGAATTTAAATTAGGTCGCAAAAATGAATCTGACACGGATTACGGGTTACAATTGATTACTGATATTAGCTAATATTGATCGTATTTCGATCAAATTCTTTAAGTAGTTATCGGAAAAGCACATTGACGGAATATTTCATTTATTTCGAATTTCCCTGAATGCGGTTGAGTCAGTTCTGCAAAGGGTCCAATTCATCAGTTCCATCATGCTGACGTATTAGCTACAATTCACATGCTATAAGTCAGAAGTTGAAAAGTTTTGCTGCATTCTTCTTCCTCCTACAATAGTTTGGCTGAAATGTCTCTTCGTTCTATACGGCGGATGTATAGAAATGCTGAATCTAATAGATTCAATCGTACGTGGCTTTGAGTGCGTTATATAGAATAGGGGATTCAGACGAGATTTTTTGTATGTAGTTTCTTTCATATGATAGAATGAGATATGCGGTGCACGTATTTTTGTATTTTTCATTTCTAAACTATATTGTTGATTATCTTCATGTCAAACGAACAAAGACCAAGAGTCTAAATTAAACAACGAACATAAACATAATCTAGGGAGAAGATCATTATGGTAACTTTGAATTAAGAATTTTCTCTATTCATGTGTGATTCGAAAGTTTTATCCAAAATAAAATAGGAAAAGATTTCAGTTTTATTTCTTTGCGACGTTTGAAGAATCAGTGTTTCTAGTCGGCTAGAGACCAGATGGAATAAATACTTGCCTCAAGAGCCAGCCAAAAACATTTATCCTTACGTAGGAAGCAGGCAAATAAAGTGATGCTTCAATTATCCTGCTTCCAAACAGCAAACTGTACGCAGGCAGTTTAAGATACATAGATACTGATGTTCTGTTGGGCTATCATGGTTAACTGACGTGTTGTGAACATGAGCAACATCATCAATGATAATATTTCTGTAAAAAATTGTAGTCACTTTTTTACTCACCCTTTTTCTTCTTCGTTTTTAATGCTGCTCGATTTCACCATCATGAATCTTACATTTCTCCCAGAATATAACACCACGATAAGTATAGTGGATACGCACACGAGAAAACGAATATCTTTACAGGGTCAAGCTTATTATTTTACCGATCGTTCGCACTAAACGAAGTTAAATCATAGACCCGTGGAGTAAACTTAATCACTCAAATTTTACATTGATGTGTTACTTCATCATTTATGATACTAATTGCGATATCATCTTTAAATGATATGCCATCTAATTTCCACTTATAAACCACTCATTCTCTCAAGTCTTAATTTCGTTTCATCGGGATCTTAAGCACATCACTGCAAACACAGAGTTCCCCTTGATTGAACGATATATCTGAAAATAGTTTTATTATTATTTTTTTTTATTTTCGTAAGTTTAATGATGCTCTACCTTGTGCAGTTTACTTGGGAGTTCAGTCTTGAATTGTTTTTAATTAAACGGCTTGCCCATCATGGCCCAGGCTACCGTTCATGAAAGAGACATTCCCGTATGTAAACTAGAGGAGAAGATTTCATCATAGAGAACCTTTGTAGCCTCCGGGTAGCTTGATCGAGTACTGACTGAGCATGATCGAGTAGCTTCCTTTAGAATTTAGGTGACACACAAGTTTCAATACGCAATAAAATGATACCTTCCAGCGACGTGAAATCTCCAGGGACCGCATGCAGCAATATACTGAAGAAACTAAAAAATTAAAATCGCCAACCCCATCGCCATTCGCAGATCTATATAGCGGTGAAAGATATAGAAATATCTCACAATTCAATCTTCATAAGGGAATTGTGTGTAGAATTGACGCTTGTACCATAACGTTCGGTTAAATTATCACAGTGCGCGAAATCTGTTCTCAACCCGTTATGAAGAACTTTGCGCCAGGTCGATCATCTCACGAGCCAAAGATCACCTGCTGGGGCCATACTTTCAAAAATCGCTAAGTGAACGTAAGTACTTACGCTCTATTTTCTTGTCCATGATTGGTGGATCTTGCTTCAAAGGCCGTCAATTATTGGTTCATGAACATACAATCTCTTAACTTTTTTTGAAAGTATACCCTGAAATTTTGCACACTTGCGTAAAGTTGGAGACAATGCAAGAATCAAATGACAAAATAAATGATTTTAAAAAAGAAAAAAAACTTGTTTCAATATTAAGAAAATTTAAAAAATAATTTTGTCAGCTACAAATCTTATAACTGATATTTGACACATTTCTACCTGTCCAATTGATCTGAAATTTTGCACACTTGTGTGAAGTCGGAGGCAATGCATGAATCAATTGACAGAATAAATAATTTTGAAAAAAAATTATATATAAAAAATTGAAAAATAAATTTTTAGCGCATTTTCTCATTTATGGAAAAAATGCACTATTGTGCTCGCCATGTCCGTCTGTCTGTCTGTCCGTCCGTCTGTCAGTCCGTCCGTGACCTCAAGTTTTCGTCGACGAGAAAATGCGCTCTCTGTCACTCACTGCTGTGAGTACTGAGTTATATTTTTTTAATATTCGACAATAAAATGAAAAAATTATTGTACATCTTTAACATTGGAGACAGTGGATTCTTTAGAAGTGTTGTCTTTAAAAAGTAATTTAAGGTATAATATATTTAAGTCTGCTATCGTTTGATCGTGTTCACAAGCAGAAATTGCTTGTGTTCAGTTCAAGGCTATAGTAATATGCCCTCTAATTTTTTATTTACTCTAGGGTATAGTATATCTGAGTCTCCTGTCGTTTGATCGTGTTAACTAGGAGATATCGCTTGTGTTCAGTTTAAGATTATATTAATAAGCTCAGTAACTTTTTTTCATATTCTAAGGTATAATATATTTAAGTCTCCTATCGTTTGATCGTGTTAACTAGGAGATATCGCTTGTGTTCAGTTTAAGATTATATTAATAAGCTCAGTAAATTTTTTTTCATATTCTAAGGTATAATATATTTAAGTCTCTTATCGTTTGATCGTGTTAACTAGGAGATATCGCTTGTGTTCAGTTTAAGATTATATCAATAAGCTCAGTAACTTTTTTTCATATTCTTAGGTATAATATATTTAATTCTCCTATCGTTAGATCATGTTCAGAAGCAGAAATCGCTTGTGTTCAGTTCAAGACTATAGTATTATGCCCGGTAAATTTTTATTTATTCTAGGGTAAAATATGATTAAGTTTCCTATGGTTTGATCGCGTTAACTAGGAGATATCGCTTCTGCTCAGTTTAAGATTATAGTAATAAGCTCAGTAATAAGTTTTCATATAATAAGGTATAATATATTTAAGTCTGCTATCGTTTGATCGTGTTTACAAGCAGAAACTGCTTGTGTTCACTTCAAGACTATAGTAATATGCCCGGTAAATTTTTATAAATTCAAGGGTATAATGTATTTAAGTCTCTTATGGTTTGATCGCGTTAACTAGGAGATATCGCTTGTGTTCAGTTTAAGATTTTAGTAATAAGCTCAGTAACATTTTTTTATAATCTAAGGTATAATATATTTAAGTCTGCTATCGTTGATCGTGTGCACAAGCAGAAATTGCTTGTGTTCACTCACTTCAAGACTATAGTAATATGCCCAGTAATTACAACACTTCTCTTTAACTTCACTTCACTTCTACTCCGAGAAGTAGACTCTGCACTGACAGTTCAAGCAAGATACTGATGTGCTGTAGGGCTACCATGGATAACTTATGTGTTATGAACACGAGCAACATAATCGAGCACCGATAGCTCATGTTTTGCTTCGTCTATGATAATTTTTCCAATACTAATGGAAGGCTGGTGTTTATGTTTAGAGAAATTCTCATTTTACAACACTTCTCTTTAACTTCATTTTTTGTTTGTTAGTCAGTCTGCAACAACTCTTATAATCGATATTTAACACACTTCTACCTGTCCAATCGATCAGAAATTTTACACACTTGCGTAAAGTCGGAGACAATTCATAATTCAATTGACAGAACAAGTAATTTTGAAAAATTAAAAAAAATTAAATTCCAAAATTAAAATTTAAAATTACTTTTTTAATATTTGATAATAAAATAAGTAATTCATTGTACATGTGCAGAATCAGAGACACTGGATTCTTTGGGAGTGTTGTCTATAAAAAGTTATTTTTAAACGCAAATTATTTACAGATATAATCAGAAATAATCGCGGCAGTACAATTCTTTAGATGACGTTGGTTGATCGAAATGAAGGTTTAACTCTGTAATTTTAATTTATTAACGACGTTTCGACAGCATTAAATAATCATTTTCAAGTAATAAGAAGCATTTAGTAACGAAATTGCGGCATTTAATTTAATTCAATAATTTAAAGAGTAGCGTAGGTACAAATAGTCAATTTTCTTTTATTGACTTGTAAGTGTCTCGCATCTACGGAAAAAGTGAAGCAGTCATTTGACTGCTTGAAGCAAAAGTGAAAAAGCATTCGTTCAATGGCGTGGATGAACGGGTGCTGTTGAAAAATCGAGTGAAGCCGATTGAGGAGACGAATGAAATAAATTAGCTCATTTTTTTACCTTTAAAGTATAATATTGTAATTCATTATATTATATACTTCAAAAATCCAAGGACGTTCCTTTGATCAGCATGACATGGTCCAGAAAAAGAAACTCATCACGTGGAACAAAATTTAGTGAAATGAAAATCATTAAACACTCCTACCAAATTTTAAGATTTTTGTCATCACTGCGTGTGGAGGCTGGAGAGACCAGAACAAGAACTAAGTTTGCAATATGAAGATTGACAATTATTAAGGCAGGCTTTGTTCGATTTCAAGAAATATTAGTGCTTGTGTATTAATCCTACATAACTAGGAATTTTAGTATCTAATATTAATATGGAACGAAAAATTTCGAGGAAACGGATTTTTCTTAAGGATTTCTAAAAGAAATAAACTGATCAGGATTATAAAGTGCATGTTTATTTCAAAATCATACATTCCATCTATCTATAATAATTCCTTCAAATCATTCACTAAATTCAATTTGAAAGTATGAACGAGGAAGCATCCGAATTTGTATTGTATTATAATGAATTGATTTTTTCGGTTGAGTTGGCCATACAGATTTCCAGCTGGAGTTCAGGGGCGAAATTAGTTCACACATGCGAAATTTTTATTAACTTTTTTATTTACCTATCTACATATTATTCCGGCTTACACGTGTCAATTGGAAATTTATTGTTTACCTCAACCTTGTCGAAGGTTTGACGAAGCGGTTGCTCGCATGACGATTCCAGCTAAGCAGTAAAGCTTTCTGTCGCGATTCTTTCTGTATATATAATAATTTGTCCAAAAGTGGAACACCAGCCTTTCATTAGGATAGAGAAAATTAAAATATACGAAACAAAATCTCGAATCTGCGCTCGAAAATATTGGTCTGGTTCACAACACATTAGTGAGCCATAATATCCCTGCAGCCCATCAGTATCTTGTTTCAAGTGTTTCAAGGTTCTGAATTGCTGGTTGAATACCATGAAGATTTTACCGATCGCCCCATTACGACAAAATGGTACCAATAGTTCACTATCAGAGAGTTGAATTGAAGTTATTCGTATTTGTGCTTAAGTTAAACATTTCCTCAAAGCGATGGAGTTGAGCAGTAAGTCTTTCTGCCTCGATTCCTTCTGTATAAATAATAATTCGTCCAAACATGAAACACCAGCCTTCCATTAGGATTGGGAAAATTAAAATCAACGAAACAGAACTCGAGCAATCTGCGCTCGAAAATGTTGCTCCTGTTCACAACACATCAGCTAGCCATGAAGCCCTACTCATCAGTATCTTGCTTCAATCGTCCGTGCTGAATTTGTTGGCAGGCAATAGTGATATAAATCTTAACTCATTCAAATGTTTCCTACTTCTGTTAAAGTAACTTTTACTTTGTTTAACATTGAAGGCTGTAAATGAGAGGTGAATATCCGTGTCCCGCGGAAATGATGGAAACCGTCATCTGCTCCACTTGACCAGGCAAATAATTTTTAGGTGTTGACCGTTATGTTCTGCATTACAGATTAAATCGGGTACATGATAATCTATCGATCTATGCAGTAAGAGTAAAAGTTCTACCCATAAATTATTTATTGAATAATTGAATTTGAATTGAGAGCATTCGTATTTCGTGCTCTGTTACTTCTTTCATCTCTACACCGATAAAATGAAAATTGTGTTGACCGCTGAGATCCGCATTCCAGATTAAAAACAAATTTCTGGTTTCATGATCATCAATCAGTTCCTAAATGCGTTTTTCGGTTAAAACACAAATGATTTAACACAAAATATCACTTTACTCGAGGATTTTATTGGTTTTTCAAGTGTGCAGTGGCTGCATGAATTTTACTGATTTTAATTCAACCATTTCAGAATTCGTTTTTCTCCGGTAAGAAATACAATGATTCAACAACGAATATTTAGCTTTAGGAATATTTTCAATTTGAATTTAAGAATTTATTTGAACTAATTCTTTTTCATGAACGGCTGAACTGACACTCATAAACTCTGAACAGCAATATTGCCGTTTCAACGTTAGTATATAAATTTCTAGGTTCGGTTTAATTTCTGGTTGAAAACCTGCAAGTATCACAACTCAGCTATTACACACCGTCATGCAGACTTTTTGTGATCCTTGAGCTAAAAGTTTTTAAAATAAATGAACAAACACCTAGCCTAAATGCGAATGAAGTTTCTAGATATTCTTTTACTCAGAATCAACAGTAAAAGACCAAAATGCGTTCAAACTCATCGAATCAAAAGCAACTTGTAATGAAGCCGTTTAAGAATAGTATAATCAATGATTCAAACTTAATAGATACAATAAAATACGCTAATTTGTACTCATAACTGTAGTAACTGAAGCACGCTTGAGATCAAGACTTGTTCAATTGCGCTGCAAGAGCGATCGTTTGGTAGTGGATTGGTCTCAATTAAGAAAGCATGCGGTGTATAGCTGGCAACCGCGTAGGCTAATTTATAAACGCAAAAATCATCCTTGTTATGCATAAACGATCACTTCTACTCCGCCAACAATTATTTTTGTTATCTACTGACAAAATTCTTATTATACGCCGTCACGTGTCCACGCAATCCGCTGAAAATTATCCACATTTTCTGCCTACAATCATCATTGCATTCAGCGATAATCTTCCATGTTAGCTGCCGATAAGTCATCCTTGTTATCCGCAGACAATTATTCTCATTGTTAATAACAATCATCTTTCTTTTTCACAGGTATTTATCCGCGTTATCCGTCATAATTATATTCATGTAATCTTCCTACCTGATCCAAGAAATCATCCTAGTTATCCATTGACAGTTACTTTTGTTATCATCAGAAAATTTCATTTAAGGAATGGTACAATTACGTACTAGGTGTAGCTCAACTTGATAAAAAAATTTACGTTAAATAATTTATATGCATTCAACTATCAAATGAATATTACCAAAAAAACTGAATGTAAATTGGCCAAATATTCTTAAATTAAAGTCATGATCATATAAGGTCTAAATAAATTAATATACTTAATAATAACTAATTATAATAGGCTTGATGTTTTAACCAGTTATGAAATTAACTTAATTAAATGATTAGCATTATGTACAGCCTACTCAACAATACAGTATCAATTTATGTTAAAAAAGTTCAGTTCACTATTCCTATGAAATCCTGCTACAAAATAAACAGAAGACGCCTAAGTATAACCTGCGTACCCCTTTAACGTTTAACGATCAGTAAATTGTGTTCTCTGCACGTGAAGCATCAAACCTTAACACAACTGATCAAAGCTAAATTTATCGAACATTTTACCAGGAACACATGTATGACATTATCGGTCACAATTCAGTCCCTTATTTAGAATCCCCCCATTTACATATTCGATGGTTTTTTCGAGACAATTTCGGCCTTGTGGACGACTTCTCTAACAAATGAGTCCACTCGACTCAAGGGAGTGTCACTTATCCAGTTGTCATCGGATACACAATAACTTCCTTCATCCGACGAGTCTTGGCGAGGACTTTCCGGTCTTCTTTCGTTAATTTCGTCACCATCTTCTTCATTGATGTCGTCATTACGCGTTACAGCTGATGGTTCATCTCGAGCGATTGTTGGAGTATCCGGCCTCGATTTTGTCGGCTCCTGTGTGGGTAAATCGTAATCTTCATAGTGACCAGCCTCTTTTTCATCAAAATCTTTGTTTATATTTTCTGTATTTTCTTTAAGGTTGACGAAATTCTTTTTGTCAGCATCGTTGACTTCATTTTCTGTGCACGAGAAATCTCTCATTGGCCCAATTTTCTCGTCATTTTCTAATCCAAAAGCTTCGTGTTCAAGAGGCTGTTCACTTTGCACGCTTCCTCTCCCGTCTTGAAAGTTAACTTGCCCCCAATGATTTTCCTGCAACTCGATTTCAGGAATCTCTTCAAAACTGTCCCTCAAACTTGACCCCATCATGGCTCTTCCGAAACACATCTCGCTAGCCAAAGATTGTTGATGGTAATTGCGGTATTCGCCTTCAGGCAGCTCTGAGAACTCGAAATCGGGCTCCTGTCGAGCATGTATGCTTTGGTCGGCACTGTTCACTGGCGCGTCGTCGATATGGCCATTCTGCAATAGAGGTCCACTTTCTTCGTGTCCCACAGTGACCTGGCGAAAATATTTCGTGGGTTATGTTAATTGAATGAACTTCGTTTTCCACAGTGTAATGGGGAAAACATTTCGTATGTTACGTACTCTTAATAATGATAGGCTGAGCCAAGCTATAACTGAGTGAAACATACACCATGTTTCCACTCATTAAAAATCAGAGTAAGAATGATGCATGTGCAATTTTGATTATTTAAATATATTTCTTCCTATTTAACTGAACCACCTCAATATCAATGCATAGTAAAGCATCGGATTTATATCAAATTCATGTCCCTATGTGCACATCAAGTCGTAACTGAATTATCTATACATTGGACATTGAACGTTTATTCAGGAAGAAAAAGTAATTTTCTGTCTGTTTCATTATTCATTATAAGCATTTAACCATCTGTAATTTGACCCATTAAAGCTGTTATCATAAATTTCAAAAGGTTAAAGAGAGCCGAGCACGATCTCACAGGGCAGGAAAGCACCACATACGTACGCCATAATCGTTGGGTACAGCTCGCAGCGCCCCTCGCCCGAAAGGAATTGATTCCGATTCTGAAAATTTTCTTTCGTTAGTGGAATTTAGAGGTTCACAGAAATTAATTCGTATAATGCAACAGACAAAACTCCAATTTTTTCAATCTAATAGTAACTGATTCAAATGTATACGTCAACAATTATTTTTAAAATTCATGTTATTCTGCGAAGACAACAAAGCCTACTAGCAAAACTTAAGAATCCAATCCGGATATTTTTGCAAGCGTTTGACTTACCGTTATTCATTTGGCTCAATCTTACAGAGTCGGAAGTCTGAAAAAAAACGAACAAATTAGAGATCAATTTTCTTTTTTTTTCATTTGATGCAAACCAAAAAACTATCCTCTCTCGTTAGTAAAATTCATGGAAATTACATTAGTCATTACAATCAGGCAGAAAGCTGTTCAAAAAGCAATGTAACAAAAATATTATAAAATAATTACAATTTCAGGGCTTAAATCCAAAAGAACATTTTAGCTGCTTGGAGCCTAGTATGGACTGATTGGTTCTCATTTTTAAAAGAAGAGTGAACAGAAAATCGATAGAATATTTTTTCATGAATTAAAGAAAAGTAATGGCGAGACGAATTTTGACAGTATTTTATTCCGGCAACATTATAGGTATAAAAAATAGGTAAGGCACGAGAGCCCATGTTCACCCGGTTATCAGAAGCCCTACGGTAGCTCCTCCTTGGTTCAAAAGATTCAATGTCCGACGATTTCCTCCTCGCGATCATAAAAACTATCACCGCGATGCTGATGACGATAACCACACCCAACACGATACCGATGATTATCCAAACTGCAAAAAAGTTCTCAGGATAAGTTTTGCATTGAAGGTCAATATCAACGTTCTCTTGAAGCAGTCGTATTAGGTATAGAAGTACATTGTATTGTATATTACTATTTCCAATCAAAAACAAAATTCAGCCCAATGACTTGCAAATTCCAACTTACCTATATTAATTTCAATGTATAAATTGCTTTTACTTTCCCAATTAACTTTGAGCTGACGCATTTGACTCACTATTCACACTCTGCACAGGATTTGACTCCATTTCATGTTCCGTTGTCTGGCTTTCGCTCGCAAGGAGCGTCGGAGGTGACATCTGCACGACCGCATCGCTCTGCGCAATTTTGATGACATTAGAATGGCTGCGTTTCATGATACCGAAGGAAATTACCATTGATATACTTTGAATGATTTTAGGCGCTTAGAAGATACGAAGGTTTGTATAAAAAGTAAGAGATTCAACTCTGAAGTAATATACCGATAGTGGAACGTAAGTTTAGAAAAACTACCTAACCCACAAGCAATTGTCATGGTGTGTCAAATTTTGTCGATTCATCATCTATTGATTAAAACACTCATCTGATGGGCAAGTGTATCCACATTTATGAACCTATTTGTCATAATATTCTGAACGTCCAGTTAATTATAAATAAAATTTCTTAACAATTTGGTGATATTTTTATTTCAGAGCTGCAAGTAAATAAGCCATTTTGCTCGATAAAGCATTAAAGTTTTGAACTGTTCAATTTAAAGGGGAGTAATTTGTTCCATTTACGTGGAAACAGAAATGTTCTATACCAATCGCTTTCAATAAATTTTTCGTTTCTATTCGTCCTCGTTTTAATAAATATCTTTGGAGAATTCGTATGAACAAATAACTTACCGTACGTCTCGGCAGTCTGGACGCGCCGAAGAATGATGGAGACCCTGCGATAGCGCAGTATTCAGTCGCTTTGGGTTCACCACGAACGGTTATAGGAGGGATGGCGGGTGCTTGTAAAGATCCTGCTTGCTTGTAAAGCTCCAGTGGGTTGTATACTTTTCCATGGCTTTCCAAACGCACGTCTGGTGAAAACAAACGCGGTCACGATTTTAAAAGAATTTTGTTGATCTTTTTAAATTTTAAATGAGCTTCAAATAAAGGACAACGGTGACGGTATCCAGGTATTTAATATGACTCTACGATTTTTACCTTCCAAGACGTTTAAAACTTTAAAAATATAAAACGCTTAAAATGGGCATGGCAACACTGGCAAACTTGAACGTGAATTTCGTTATTGTTTGTTTCAAGCTTCCAATACTGCTAGAAGCATCGGCGAACAATCGAAATAAATAGTTTTTGTTATTGTACTTTAATTGATTACAATTGACGTCGATTCCTCAGCAACACATTTGGTTCCTTAGTAAAAGGAAATTATTGCAACTAATTTGTCTGGAAAAATGATGCGGAATAATAAAATTTCATGGATTGTCAGCTGCTCGTCGTCGGTCTATAAAAGGGACACTGAAAAGAGCCTAGAAAAACGATAGCATCCAATAAACTAGATTGTCTCCAAAACCTGAAATCAGAAACAGAACTTGTGAAATTTAGTAACGATATTGTCATGTCTAATATCCATTACTGAAAACCCATGCTAGAACCACACAAATTGATAATAAATCTACTCTAATCGTGAACACTTAAAATAGGATCAACTCACTCGAGATGCAGCCAGCAAAGCCCTGGGTTTGTCGCCCGTGTAGTTCACTGGGCCAAATAAAATTTCCCAGGGACAGCGAGTCCCTTTGCCTCTGGCCGACGAAGTTCCCAGATAATCGAATAGATGAAGCATACCACAACTCGATGGGTCTCCTGTTCAACTGAAACTGAATGAACAGAATTGATTCATGTTTAATTGTGAAGAATTAAAAAAAATATGTGGTACTTGACAAGAAATCAGAGAAACTTGTTTAATATAAACAATTTGCTTCGTTGTTTATAGGAAAAATTTATTATGTTCATGTTTATTTGGGAAGTCGTGTTAAAATGGAGATGTTCAGTGTTGAAGAGAGACACTATACATTGGCTTTAAATCCTTCCAGAATTGTTTCGAGGAAAATAGTCACTTCATCCTCACGCTCAGCCAGACATCAATAAACAAACAAAATTAAAGATTCAGATGTCATAACTCACTAGAATATGAACTTTTTCCACGTCATAAATAATTTCTAAAACAACGTGTTGTCGCTGGGCTTGCTGCATGTCTGTCCTTATGTCACTGGGCGGAAGCGTCCACTGCTGCGCGGTGTCTCTCCCTGGCGAGGCTAGTGTCAAGACGAGCGAAGATCCGTTCTCGACGCCCATTGACACACTTAGCCTGCCGATGAAAAAATAACATGCTCCTAAAATAGTCTTAGTTTATTGAAAGCATGCATATTTAAATTGTTTCAATCGAACATTATATAAAAGAAATGTGATTAGAGATGTTTTCACCACATTCAAGCTGACGATATAACAAAAACATGCCAGTAAAATAATAGTCATGTTCGATTGAAAACATGTGCGATAAATTATTTTCTAATGATAATTATCAGAAAGAAATTTAAAATTAGATAATAGCGATAATATCTATTTGAAAGCCAAATTTCCCCTTATCCTGATAAGTCATTTCAAAATGAGATATTTGCGATAAGATATCTATTTGAAAGCCTCATTTCCCCTTACTCCGATGAGTCGTATTGGACCACAGTCTCAAAAGCGTCGTTGTGAGACCCGCCGCCCTGAAGTGCAAATGCAAAACTGAGTCTGGACGAGCGGTCTGGCGCCGCGGTACTGAGGGCGCCGACTTCCATGATCAGCTCGTCCCCAGCCTTAAACTGGTAAGCGATTTCTGATAACAAAAAAAAAGAAAAATAACCAAATGTGAGGGCATGTGTGGTACATCTTACTTGAACACACTTTGTCTTTCATTCCGACATTCCCGATGCTAACTTCAATGCTGGGCCCGGTGCTAAAATCAGATCACATTCTCCCACACTCAAAAGTCGAGCTTCCAAACCCACTTCAACTCCATACTCATTTGTGTTGTGAAATACTTTTAATTTGAATTACTTAGTTGTGAAAAGACATGGATAAGCCCATGCACAACTTATTTAAGAGTATCATTTTTGTGAAAGGTCGGATCTACTACAGGCCGAACCTATCTATCCCATAACTTAAGCTCTGAATCTTGTTACGTGTCAGTAATATTCCGCTATAGATTTCAGAATTACTTAATTGCGGCCTATCTATGTTAGACTGCCCGTAATGCTTAATCAATAAATTCTCTAATATCACCGACTGACTACTTGCATCCACCCCAAACTTACGAACCACATAACCTTGACAACAAGTGATAGAGTACGCAAAGTAACCAGGCGGCACGGTAAGAACAGTAACCTGACAAATTAAGAAAGTAACCTATTGACAAATACTGAAATAGAGAAAATAAGCACGATCAAACACGTTCCTTCAATCTTGAGGGCTAATATATAATTGAAAGCAGTAATATGTTGAAATAACAGACGCTAACTGAAGATTAAAAAAAATACAACGAAAAAAGAAGCTGACCGTCAGTGCAATGTGGCCCCATATAAGATGAGTGGCGGCAATCGCAGGGCTGGTTGCGGCTGGACTGCGTGAACAGCGGCAAACATTTTCCTCCGTTCTGACACATGCGCGTGTCGCTGCAGGCGTTGTTGGTGTCTTCACAACCCGGGAACACATCACCCTCTGCTCTCAGAGGCATGAATAATCGAAATTAAATAACTGAATAATTTCTCGGTAAAAGAACAAATATAATTTATAATTTCCTGGCAGAGAAACTCGGGAGAATATAATAGTGCCGAAAATAATTAATAAATACCAAAATCAATTCATTAATTATATAATTAAGTATTAATTAATTCTTGGCTTCACTATTATTTTCTCCTCTATGTTCTCTCTGCCAGGAAAGTAAAATTATCTGAAAGACTGAAATTATATATTGTATATTCTTATGCTCCTAAAAAAATAATATTCCTATGATGCTCACGAAAAAAACTAAAATGCTTTCAGTGAAGAAAAAATTTTTTATACCTCGCGCCCACTGTTCAAATTCCTGGATATTGACAGTTTGACCGCCCACTTCGTAGTCTGATACGCAGCCGATGAGGTTGGGCACTCTCGTCGTGGCCCCACCCGTGTTAGCCCCTCCGAAGTGTACCTGCATTGCGGTTATTGTGTCACGAATTAATTTTTAAATGTTGTGTTATTGGGTTATTTCATCCCGATTTCATCATTCTATGTTAGGAAAATGTATAAGAGAATAATTATTTATGCCACCGCATCATTGATTGCTAAGTAAAAGGACCTATGGCAACATGCTCGTTATCAGTATACGTCACCGAATAAATTCGTATTTTTATTCAAACTAGGGTTGTAACCATGAATTTCAAAAAGGTTACTTTATCATGTCTAATTCAGCGAATATAGCGTTCTAGTTCTTATTGAAAACTTTCGCCACAAAATATCTATATGTTCGTGAGAGTAAGTAAAATGTTATTATATCACCGACAGACTCACATTACTCACACAGTCTGCAACAGGAAAGTAAGAACATGGGAACAGTGCCTGTGATGCAGGAAAGACTCACCGACAGGAAACTTTGTGGAACAGTTTTGGCTTGCTGTATGGCGGGCAGCTCTTCAGTGGTTGTGTAAGGATATTGACGGTATTTATCAGCGGTTATAAAAGAATAAGTTCTGTTCATCACCGCACTAAACACGCAATTGTCGATGGTGAGGCTCACGTTCGTAACAGAAAAAGAACGTTCCAGGCGGACGACCACTGGGGAACCCAAATTCATCTCTGCATAGGAATTTTATTCGATTAATAAATTGATACGAAAACAGTTAAAACAGTTGAAGGTTAACAATCTAGGTTGTTCTTGCATTCGAAGCTAGGAATAGCATAGATGAAACAATTAATATTATTGAAGACGAAATGTATCATAGTTTAGTTTGCAACTCATTCAAGATTTCGGACACGTACGTTGAAAAATGTGTATCGATTGGTTTCCAAATTTTAAACAAAATACTAATACAATGCACGGAAAAAATAACTGTTTCTGAATCACAACGAAAAGCGTGAATCCAAAATTGTTGAGTGCTGCCACGGATCACTAAGGTTTTTCATACGAATAAGTAATAACCATAGTTGTTCCAATAGACGACGACATGTCGTGGACTACCACAAGAACGCTTCTACTTCGAACGTGCAGTAAGAAACACGCTTACTCACGTTTGCCGGGAGTTTGCATGGAGAAACTGTGCAGCTCGAACTCGTTATTGAAGATAATATTCAAAACAGATGGCGAGGCGAGGTATATTTGGAGAACATTCTGAAGATTGTCGTAAGCAAAAAAGAGTTGTGCCCGGCTTTCTCTGGTTCTGAACACGAAGCTGGTATCGTGGGTGAGAGGATTCAAGTCAATCTTGAAAGGGTCGACCTCGGTTACATCGCTATGAAGTTCGGCCTTCTTGGTGAGTAATCGAACACCGCTTCGATTCAAATCTGCTGCCATCATCGAAAATTAAATTGTTGTCACAGTGTCATTAATTATTGTTTATTATTATAATGAAATAGAAAATTATGAATTTTAAAAAATTGTGAATAGAAAAAAATTGAAGAATTATTAAAATTATGAATTTTCAGTTAGTAAGTTATTTTTGCTTGCATGAAATCTATTCCCAGTATATTGCATCTAACCCAGCTATTTATCGTTCGTTATTGAATGTAAAACAGAAGATAAAATTTGATTAACTCAGTGAATGTTGGGTTTAAGCATCAGAAATAAAATTTTAGCCATGCTTTTCCGTCTTCATGAAATTCTAGTCCCAAAGCTCAAATGATCACGTAAAAACCGAAGTTTTTGATTCGTTCATTTTTAGATCACCGTGCCTCAGTTTTAGATCATCGTGACTCACTTGTAGATCACCGTGACTTACTTTCTTCATTGGAAGAACGAAGAAGTTTTCGATCGCAAGTTTCAGGTAAATCTTTGAAGCGATTTCCATGCTCGCAGACATGATCCAGTTCTTCAGCCAGAAGCTGACATGGCTCTACGCAGTCGTTGACAACGGAGCTTTCTTCATCGAAAACCGCTGGAAAGTTGTCTATGAACACGTCTCTAACACAGCCAATGAATTTTGTCCCAGGATTTTCAGGTCGCGAACTGATGAAATAGAATAAAAACCTACATTACCTTCTGATATCAAACAATGTTTCGCCCACAATTACTTAGAAGAAAAGCACATATCAGTAAATCTATTATATGTCTTGTGGTTTAAAGTTTTTCAGGCCATGTTGGCCTGTAGCCAATTCTCAACCACCCGGCCACCTTTGCAATTTGACCAGAATTTTCACAACCAGTAGCATGTCTCGTACCTCCAATTCGCTGCTCCAATCTTGGTGATCGTAACCATTCAATCATCCCGAGTGATTAAGACTAAAACTAGAGACTAAATAGACTACACATGGCAAAGATTCACCCTATTCTCTACGTGTCATCACTTAAGTTGAGCATAGCTACCTTGATGGGTAGTTTCCTATGTAAATTTGGCTTTCCGTTTCCTCCTGCCTCGTCCATGGCTTATCAAGCAATGCAAACTCCGAATGGCCGTTGAGCTGCACTCGCACTTCCCATTCGCTATAGCTAATATGAACATGCTGCCACTCGCCGACATCTAGAGGATAACCCGCTACGATTTTTAGCAGGTTAATACCACGCTGTGAGAGTACCAATGAAGTACCTGAAGAAGAAAAATAATCTGTAACATAATCAGAGATGGGTATCTATATCAATTTTTAAAATTTGAGATAGAAATGAAAATTTATAAATTAGTACATTGCGATTCGAGTAAGTTCAGATCACATGAGCGTATTGCGAAACGAATATTTTTGTTAATTAGGTCGATATCGGTTTTAATTTAACAAAGTTATGCTTGAAAATCGTGTTGCATGAATGCGCTTTAAAATTTTCCTCCTGAACTAGTCACAAATTTCGTCCCAAAGTGTCGATGATGTGGTATGAAACCAACCATGATGAAGTCGGACGAAGAAGGACGGTGCGAGGAAAGTGTCAAGAGTAGCTGTCACCAGGACGGCGTCACTCTGCAAGGTTTTGAAGGAAAAACTCAAATTCGTCACGTTGAAACGCCGCAAACGCGTGAGTTTCAAGTAGCTGTCGGGCTTGATGAGCGATTTGGTGGTGGCCAGTAGCTCTGCAATATACGACAGAAATGAGTTTCCCAATCATATGGTGACTTCAGAGCAACCTTCTGCGAAAATCACTTTCAAATTATAAACAAATAATAACAAGTAGTAATGGTTTTCTCAAATAAACTTCAACAAATTTTCAAGAATAGCTAACCATTTACAAGCATCAGCCAAAGACAATATAGGGTACATATTGTCTATGGATAATTTAGGGTACAAAAAATGTGTTCTCACGTGTCTGCTCGCACGTTATGTTGCCAACGGACAGTCGGAGGAAAGAGTTAACGTTTGCTTTCTCGCTGCCACCAAAAATCAAAGCTGAGAGTGGGATGTTGGAGGGCTCACTGAGCCATACGGTGTCACTCCTGACTACGTCGTCGCCTGCGTCACAGTTGCAACCAAGTCTGGCTTCACTGCAAGTCTCGTGTTCTGCAATGGCAACATCGTTATTATTTTTATATTGGATTGTGGCTTGAACTTCCGCTAGATTCGACTCACGCACTGGTTTTCTGAAGCTCTTGAAAAATGCAATGATGAAATCATGAGGGTTGAGTTCGAGTTCAAGCTAAATTTTTCATCTCTTTTTGCCACATCGCTTACGAGATACAGTATTAACGGTAATAAATGAATTCAATTACCTGAAGAAACAACTTATGTTACTGAGTCTTTGAAGCGACTGAATATAGTGTACTTCATTTTATATTGGCTTCACCTTTGCATGGACAAACGCCCTGCTGCGTTTTGCCGAGCTTGTTGATGAAGTCACCGTCTCCATAAGATAACAGCGTATTATTCCTGGCTAAGTTCAGAGGGAAATTGCGACACGAGAATGTAACTTTCTGAGTACAGCTGCGGGAAGACATTAGGAGTTTGATGAATGGCTTGATGTTCTCAGCGTAGCTGATGTTCAGTTGGCGTGTAACTCCGAGAGCAGCAGGGACCTCCTGGAGACATAGACGAGTCGATAATGTTTCACTTACCCTAAACTACTAAACACAGAAGTACTACTACTTCACTTGCGTTAAACTACTAAACACAGAACTACTACTACTTCACTTGCGTTAAACTACTAAACACAGAAGTACTACTACTTCACTTGCCCTAAACTACTAAACACAGAAGTACTACTACTTCACTTGCGTTAAACTACTAAACACAGAACTACTACTACTTCACTTGCGTTAAACTACTAAACACAGAAGTACTACTACTTCACTTGCCCTAAACTACTAAACACAGAAGTACTACTACTTCACTTGCCCTAAACTACTAAACACAGAATTACTACTACTTCACTTGCCTTAAACTAATAAACACAGAACTACTTCACTTCAACTACTTCACTTGCCCTAAACTACTAAACACAGAACTACTACTACTTCACTTGCCTTAAACAGAAATTGCCCTAAACTACTTCTAGCATAAAAAAAATTGAGGACACGAAGAATGGCATGTTTTATTCTGCAGTTTGCATGTTGCTCAAAAATTGTTGAAACATAAAGTGATTATTGATTGAATTGTCTGAACTGTATAGTTTGATTTGAGCCCTTTAATTATCTGTAAACAAATTTTTTGGAATGACATATAAAACAAAATTTAGGCTTACAAATTCATTCGGAAGGTTGTGAGAAATTGTGATATTAGTGGAACGTGGCAGGAAGTCGCACTTGACCACGAGCGGCGGTAAGGGGCCGCTGCCATCGACATCAATGGCATACATTCCGGCCTGACCGTAGCCCAGCCGGCGATACTCGGAGCACGAGGCGGGGTGACGTGCTGTCAACAGGGACTGTGTCAACGTGATGTCAACAGGGCTGTGTCAACGTGATGCGAACATGGCTATGTCAACGCGCTTTATAAACTAGATATGTCAAGGGGATGCAAACTAGGCAACGCCAATGGGTTGGAATTTATAACTGTCAACCTGCTAGAAACAGAGAAACAGATCAATGGAGAGAATCAGTTTCAAACCTGAGACCGGCGAGCTTCATTTTAGGTCATCAGCTCTGTAAAAGAACTTCATTTTGCTCAAGTTATCATTAGTGTAATAAAGCTTTATTAACTCACGGAACTGGCAGCGCGTTCCCTCGAATGCCGTTGCTGTGCAGTTGCACATAGTATGCAAGAACCGAGAACCCGACACCATCTTTCCGCCATTGAGGCAAGGATCTCGGACCTATGAATCACATGTCAAGTATTCAATCATTCATTTACTATTTTTTTAATCATTCGTTTACTTATTTTATCCCACTTAAATTTTTACATTAAAAGAAACCCCAATCTTACGATGAAGTACTCGTCGTAAAACTTCATTTCATTAATTTAATCGGCTATCCAATCAAGCATTCAGTTGTAACAGGTTGAGTACTTATATCAATAGTCTGCTTATTTCGACAGCTCACTAAAAATTTACAAAACAGTGACAAACAATTTATATCATTATACTGATGATGGAGCTTTTCTCAGTAACCTTTCCGTGAATGTACTTTGGATTTACCATTCGTTTTATTTGCTTTTAAATTCTCAATTAACAGGTTGGGTGTTTGCAGTGAACGCTGTTGCCACTCACTCCGCATGAGCCGACCAGGACGCCGTTGCCAGCCCTGACGAATAGTCGAGCGTCGAACTCGTAGCCGTCCAACGTGATTTCCTTGAAGCATCCCAGCATGCCTGGCGTTTTGAGAACGATGAATTTTTTCCTTAAATTCTTATTGTTGAATTCTCATTGTTTTTTTTTAATTCTCATTGTAAGATTTTATAAATCCGTGTTTTTAACAGCATTCTGATCCAACAATCCCCAAGTACAGAGTAAAATTTATCCAAAATACATTTTTAGGTTGTGGTTGGTAGGAGAATCGTGCCAGTTTCTCAAGGCTAACCAAAAATAGTCTATGTAACCTTAGGGTAGGACTATTCACTCAACTTATACTCAGCAAATAAAAACTGTGTACATGAAACATAGAATAAACGCGTGGGTGTGGCCCCTAAATAAAACGTTGTCGGAAAGCAACCATTTTCCCGGAGACGTTATATAATGCTGGAATCTTATAAACCTGGATTTTGGAAACATATTTATATATAAATAATTTCGGGTACTTTTGATGGATGAAACAACTGAGTTAACATAAGAAGCGATTCGTTCACTTAATTTCTTCTGCTGGGCGATTACGTCTTTTCAATTAACTGAGATTGCAAAGATTGCAAATTAACAATGTTATACGATACTCATTTTATCCGTAGCATTACTCTAATCTGTTTCACATCTGGCATGTATAGGCAAATTGAGCTACCCTGTCAAGGGAAAACAAGAAATATCACCAGAAAATTTATGAAATTTCAAGCCCACACTTAAGATGAAGTGGGTCATTGTCTAAATAATGAGACACTTTCTTGCTGACAGTAAGAGTGAGAAGCGGACGAAGCAAATGATTTCTATCCACTTTTGTCGTGGGTATATAAAAAGGTCAGTATGACTCACACTCGCATCGTAATTCGGACAATTTCTCACTCATTTCCCCGAGTTCAATATCTGAGTGTGGCTATTAACACACCTTTGTTCCTATCGCCCACGATGATGGAAGAAACGGAGACGATACTTGAGTCATTGAAAAGGAAAGTTGAATGGAAGGCCGAGAATGAGAGAGTCATGTTTTTCTCGCCACTTGACAACTTCACCTGAAACAATAAAAGGTATTGATTAATCATTAACCGGTCATCTTAGCAAACATAGCATGGAAAATTATTGCCTGCCCTACTGCACCATAAAGCTTCACTGATTCGTATTCAAAGTTCGAGAATACGAAATTTTTCAACTTTCTGAAACTAAGTAACATTTATGTAATTACAATACTAAACTTCCCTGCCATAATTGTATATCAATTCAATATTCATCAAATTTGAATTCCCATCATATTATATATTATACACGAGAAAAAAAGCTTAGTTTCTAATAAAAAATAATCAATCGATTTCTTTTCCGGTGTACCAAGAAACACATTTTATAGTTGGTTTGAAGGCTTGTGGTGACAAAGGCACCAAACAAAGGTACCCCCTGATTTCTGTCAGAAGAAACATGTTCATCGCCGAACGCAACTTGCCGAATTACGTAGATCGAAATTAACTGAAAACTATCGAAGACTGTATTTAGTATCATGGTAAAATTATGAGTTCAATTTCCTACATTAAGTAGGTGGTTAAACTCAACTCACCGAGTTCCAATCATTCAAGTCGATTTGTCTTTTAGTTGACACGTCCTTACTGGAGGTCGAGTTATAGCCTGGGACATCGAGGTGTAGCTTCTGGTGCTTCATGTAGAGCTGGTGACATGGCACACTCACATTATTAAATAAATCATGTGATTATTTCATTGTGAGAATAAAGCTTACAATATTTATCTTTTTTTCGCAGCCAATAAGGTTCAACTAGAGCGTTCATTTCATAGTTGGAATCTTGCTGACTCAGCTGGGATGCTTGTACTGCTAAAATTTTAATAAAGTATTATATGTTATATATGTATATATATATCAAACGCAGCGTCACACTCAAGAGGAATAATTAAATTTTCTATACATGTGGATGGTCAACTTCGATTTAGTATTTATCATTAAAAATCTGCAACATCAGCACGAATCAAATATTTAATTCAAATTAGAGCTTCAGTCCAACGATTTTAATATTGTTGAAATCGAAATCTCTCAGTACTGCGAAATTTCTCACAACACTGAACTATTAAATGACTTAATTTAACGAAAAATATCTAATAAAATTTTAAACTAAAGATTTTTAGAAACAAAATGAAAAAATGAATGCAAGTTAACATAGAGTTCAATCGTGAAAAAGCTGTATTATTTTCATTACTTTTACGTTTTTCATCTTGCTGCGCATACTCCGAGTGAATGTACTAATTAATTTTAATACATATGCATATATGAGTATATTACCTTCCACTTCTACTACTTATTGTTCTCTTTTACCTTCCACTTTTGCTGCTTGTTTTCTATTACCTTCCACTTGTACTGCGTGTTCTCTTTACCTTCCACGTGTACCGCTTGTTCTCTATTACCTTCCATTTGTACTGGTTGTTCTCTATTACCTTCCACTTGTACTCCTTGTTCTCTATTACCTTCCACTTGTACTACTTGTTCTCTATTACCTTCCACTTGGACTGCTTGCTGTCTCTTACCTTCCACTTGTACTGCTTGTTCTCTATTACCTTCCACTTGTACTGCTTGTTCTCATTGAACGTGTTCCTGAGCGTGATGTGCCCGGATGCGAGTATGGCAGAAGTGTTAGGGTTGGCGCTCAGTGCAGGCTTTACGAAGAGCTGAAGAACGAAGGTGGCGGCGCAGGGTGCTGGCAGAGTCAGGTGAGCTGACTGATGCTGCAAACTAACCACGAGTTTGTTCGATGTGAACTGCCCATACAATACGTACGAGTTGATAATGATGGGCACTTTACAATATGATCATGAATGGAAAGTAGTGAATAATATTCATTCCTTATTATTACAATGAGGATCAAAGGCCGTCCTTTAAAAATACGGAAATTAACGTCAAGTGAGTTAACCAATATCTTGTGCACATACTTATGCTCTAGGAGTTCTGTCAACAATAAAAACTGTGAAAACTTATTCTATTCATGAGAAAAAAATTATACCTTCATTTCTGAGCCAAATATTTGACGAATGATTACAATTATTAAACTTTCTACAACATGTATTGTAACCAACAATTGCAAGCCAAAATATACGTCATCGAATGATAATTTTAGCATGAATTTATATATTCAATTGAGATGATCGATTCAATCGATTCAACAGTTCTGTGATATGTTTTCTAACAATATTATTGCATTGCAGAGACTCACCACTGGGCATGAAGTAGACAGGGAAACGCTCGGCTTATCATCACTTGGATTAACAGACAAGAGCTCAGTGTCCCGTGGATCAGAGAAGAGGTCCACTCCGTTCACTTGAATATCTTGCAAACATCCCGAAAAAGGTTTGAAGGATCCCATCTTCAGTTGATCACATCGCTGCTTGGCTTCACTAAACTGATACTTCGATGAGCTCTGAATATCGCTTTTATGACATTTATCAACTGTGTCGCAGGCTGGAAAAATAAGGAGTAGAGGTACCGGTAATGAAAAATGTACGATCGAAATTTTTCGTTACAAATTATGCCAAAACTTGCTGTTATTATTTAAAGACTTCAGGCGCTTAACGCAACAATTATGATGCTAGTGGCAAGCTTCTGAGTTTTTAAGTCAGAGGACAATTTTGTGATCTCGTGTTGCTTAAAATAATCAACGAACGTTACGAACGGGAGCTAAAAAATAGAAACGGTGTTCTTTCAATACTTATAAGGAAGTGCCGCTAACTCAACATCGAGAAGATGTAGGTAAAATTCAATAATTATTAGCGAAAACATCTGAGGTGAATTTAGAGTTATTTAATACGGTTATGGGCTTTTCGCTTGGGCTCCAGCTCTGATGACGTCACGTATTCGACCTTATCATTCACTTCAATTATTCATATCGACATGGGAGTTCAAAAATTGCCCTGCGCTTAACGCCATATTGACATAGAGATTTTAGAATACAGTTGCATTTACAGGCAAAATGTGTTTTGAATAATGCCATTAACTTTTTTTAAATAATTAGTTAAAGTTTCGAATTATGCTATTTCTTTCCATGCATTGCCAATGAAAAATTTATTTCGTCCTTTATGAAATAATTTCATCTGTCCTATCAAAAAAAGAATTAATTAATCCATTAAAGTTTATATTTTATCTAAGTATTGATAAATCTGAGACTCAGCAGGTTGTAGGCCATAGGTTTTTTTAATTTTTTTTGCTGTTCAATGTACATTTGTTTTTAATAAATATCAAATTCACGACTGTTATGAATGCTTGCATTTGAATGACAAAAAAATTTGGCGCAAATATTATTTCTTTAAAGACGCCACAAAATATGAATCAGACATGACATCATTGTTTTCTTAAGGAACAAATTTAAGAGAGAGAAATATACACGTTTTTTAACGCTTGATTGCAATGAAACCAAAACATAAGCCTAATTTCTACATCACATAATATACCTTCGTTGATGTACTTGGAGTAGCCGAAGAATAAATCAAAAGAATTTTGGGACGAAAAAATTTCGCGTGTGATGTTGAAAACGGACATTTTATCGTCTAGATAAATATTTATTTTTTTGGAATTCCAGTCCATGCGGACGCTGTGCGGCTTGCCATCCATGACGTTCTGACTTAGATGAGCATTGAACCCAGCCTCAAAATTGGGTTCCAGGTCATCATCTCCAGGCTCGGTATCGGAATAACCAGATCCTTCATCCATTGTATTGATGTTGTCATAATCTACCGGATCTTTGAACAGCATCGAGCTGAGGATTAGAGCCCCCGTAGAATTGATGGAGAGTGCGATGCTTTGTAGAGGATCGTCATTAAGGACAGCTTGCATTAAAACGCTGTCCGCTAACCGGGCCTAGAAAGTCAAAAGATTCTTAGCCATTACATTTTTCAAGTCAAAAAAAAAATCAATTTGTCCTCATGCAATGATTTCATTTGCAGATTTTTTATTTAGAATGAAACACCAACTGATTGAAGAACCTAGTTAATCTGAATTTCGAACTGATATATACACCAGCTAGGAATTTGTTACTATTATTTTTGTATCTCAGAAACGGCGCCGATAATAATAAAAGAACGAAGTTTATGGAGTATTTTAAATTATCAAAAAAGTAAGCATTAACAAAACGAGCCATATATTCGATACCCACCTGAAACTTGAATCTGACATCAAGCTCCTGGACTTGGTCCCGGACGGCATGAGCGAGGTAGGAGTTGCCGGTGAGGGACAGCACTGAGGCGGGTACACAACACAAAAATATAACTCAGTACTCACTGCAGTGAGTGACAGAGAGCGCATTTTCTCGTCGACGAAAACTTGAGGTCACGGACAGACGGACGGACGGACA
>NW_025930989.1:0-17031 GCF_000764305.2 Hyalella azteca
AAATAATTGCTAAACGTAAATTTAATATCCGTGTATCATTTTTGCCAGCCTCAAACACGGATCTTTGGATCGGCCTGAACCGTACTTCGAACATCAAAACTTGGAAATGGTTTGGAAGCGGGACCATCCAGGCAGCTCACCCATCGCCCTACTGGGGCAAGAATGACCCTGACAATGATTCTGATTGCGCCAGAATTCTTCTGAAACCATCTGACGGTTATTTCTACCACGTGGCCGATTCGAAGTGTTCAAATCCATTCAAGTATCTTTGCAAGCAAATTTGAGCCTATATGGCAGTTTGAACATATATTCGAAAAGAACATAGCCTTGATAGCGCCTGAGCCAGGTTTATATGAACGTAGAATAGCGGAAAATGCTTAGTTTAACGAATTACTTTGCATACCATCAAATCATAGCTGACGAATCTCTTCACGCCTCATTAAAACGGCTCATAATATAATTTATCTGAGCCTAATGTATGCCTAATTACCATTTAAAACGCTACTAATTGCATAGAATCCAACGGAAAAAAAAACATAAAAATCATTTTAGTTGTATATTGATAGTCTTGATTCCATTGCGTTCCATAACTTTGAACTTAACGACAAGTATCTCTAAACTCAATCGAAGCAATTGGGTTTGTTAGTTACAAACCTAAGAATTTGACTCCTTATTTCTGGAAATCACGAAGTTCATATGATGCACCATCACCAGCATGGTTTTTGTGTTAGCACCATATTATTATTTCATGTAGAACATTTATTACCATGAATGTTTTGGACTATAATGCTAATGTTTAATATTGCATGAACGTCTCTAACTGGTTAATTTAATTTGTATTCTCCCTGGACCCGGTCATAATTTACCGTTGTGAATCATTTATTAAATTAATGAAAAACCTACGGACGGGATTTCATGATTTTGAAACATTTAATCGCAGTTCATCTTTGATGGATGAAATTATTCTTTGGGTCAACGAATACAGAGGGCTTAGGTAACGGATAGTTTCTTATTGGTCACTGTAATGAACTCCAACTAATTATAGCTGAGAAGAATGAATTAATAAGACTAGAATTTTAATCGAGTAGCCGTCGAAATAAATTGCGATGGCCGTTGTAATAATACTGAATTATTGGATGCTATTGAATTTTGAATCATTCCGAATAACTTAAATAAATAATAAAGGATTTTAAACTATGGTGACATTTCAATTCGAGGAGGAATTGGTAAAAACAATTTATTCAATGCTTCTCATTGGTTGGAGTTCAAAAGATTTAAAATATTTTTTTTTCTCGTGTGCTAACTATAGCGTAACTACGCATTTTTAAAGGGATTATGTAGAATTTATTATATATTTTAGATTGAATGGAAACATGAACGCACAACCACAATTCCCAAATTTGATCAGGCCCAAGCACACGAAGTAAAATAGAAGTACTTCTTATAGAATAATGTATACTTTGCGAGATAAATTGCGATAACAAGTCAAGTTATTTCAGGTAGCGGCTGCAGGTGGGTGTGAGTGACAGGCATGGTTAGTCATGAATGGTGTTTGCTTATGAACCATTCCCCATAATGCATGAGTCTTGCGCCATCTGCGAGTCTTGAGCTATTTCGGAATTTACAATTCATGGCTTTCCTATGAATTAAACATCTTCAGATAAAGATATTTATTCAGATAAAGATATTTATTCATATTTTCTTCCTTATCAACTTCCAGACAACTTTTCTCTTGAATAAATAGTAGCTTATTAAATTGTTCTGAGTCACACATAGTAAATTTTAAACTCCACGCATTTTTCATGAAGTAGATGAGCTCGTTAAATACACATTGGACAATCTACATCATCCCAAGGCAGGGCTTGAACTCGAGAAATATTCCAACTAAAACTTATTTTTACAAAGCCCTATATATTATACACTTCTATGCTTGCCAAATTTTTTATACTATTCTTCAAATCAAAGGTCAGCTTGTTATCTTGTTATCTTATCTGAACAGGAGAAGCATGTGAAATAACAATAGAACTCTATTCTGAGAATCTTCGGAGCATTTCTCTTAATTCTGAAAAAAAAAACATCCATCCTAAACCATTAAATTCCTAAATTCTGAAATCCATCCAAAACCAACCATCCAAAATCTATTTACATTTATAAACTTTTGAAGCCATGCAGCTATCATTTTATCGTATTTTAGTTATTATTTTTCCCAAATGTCTATTTTTTATTAAATGATATAATTTTGCTTCCTCAGCGCGTGTTTGTGCCTGTTGCATCTTCTATCACGAGTTTTCTAACAACAAACTTCTTAGGCGTATAGACATCCGCAACAATAAGAAAGCCGTAAGTCATACAAATAACCTCAAGCGCGTTGCTGGAGACCGAAATGCGACGCATATGATTTAAGCGCAAAGCCCGCTTCCTGAGGAAATTCCTTACGAATTTTGGTAGCGATGCTGGAGTCGAATAACACGTGTGATTTTATCGCTGCACGCACAACCTTTCTATCATGGTCGGACACGACAAGCTTGTCAACCATTATTATCTTAAATGTAAGAGTTCCCCATTAGACAGTTTGTCATGCAATTTAATAATTATGCAGTTAGTTACCCATGAGACAATTTGTTATTAAGTCTAATAAATCCTTTTTCTTGAATTTATTTGTGGTGTGATGTTCGCAAAAGTTGTTCGTACTAAAAATGAAAACTAATTCATTGTAAATTATATTTAGCATTTAAGAATAAGAATAGCGCAAAGAAATTATTTGTCTCAGTTTATTAGCAGCCACAATATATCTTTGTTATATTGCATTATATTTGCGTGTTATACCTATCGCATGAATGCTGAATAGAACCATAAAATCCGGTCAATTCAACTTTCATGTTATGGTATTGAAATTGGTAGTATTTCATTCATGAAGCGTTTGATTGCACAAGTATTCTTATATAAGCTCGTGTTCACCCATAACATATCTTCATCAACGATTGCTTTACATTTAAGAAAAATAAAATTATTAGAGCTGTTTACCATCATCGGTCAGCTCTCGTACGCATAATAAATGCTCGCATTAACGGCACAAAAATTCTAGACATTGTTGTGAAATTTCTTATTAATTTGTTTTCATTTAGGGCATTTATAAGCCGAATTTGTTCGCGTCGTACCAACTAAATTAACCAAGAGCCAGTCGCCGGCATATTGCCCGCCACACTACATATTGAATACACATATAATCCTTAATTAAATAATATTCATCAAATCCTGTAATGTTTTTATCCCTTCATCCTCCAGTTAAGGTGTTTACATCGCTGTGAATGCTGACAAAATACCTTGACGTATTTTACAATAGCGTGTGTTGTCTATGCATGATAGAATACCACGATTTTTGGCTTTTAAAAAGACATAAACATTGTTTTTCCATGAAAACGTTTATGATGGTCAAGCAGCAATAGGAACAGCTGCTGTTTTGTCCTCGTTGGAGGCCTGCTACCTCAGCCTTAGGCCTATGGGACAGTTACCTTCTTGAGGACTGAAAAATAAGTTTAAACCCCTCAAAATTTGAAATCAGCATCTCTGACAACCAGAATTTTGCAATTTACTTGGCAAATAACATCATGAAACATTTTAAAATACATTTATTCAGTATAATCTTATTTTTGAGCGGGGTTCAACTCATTAAAAAAATTATAGCCTTGCGATAGATCATCAAAACATTCAACAAAGATCGAACACTTAAATTAACTTTTATCAAACCTTGTGATCTGATCCGATTGAAATCTACTCGAAATCTCATCCTCCTCTCATATGGATTTGCCATCACTTTATAGCGGTTTCAGGTCAGAATCGGCGAGGAGGCCGGGCGGTTAAGCAGAGAAATTTTGAAGCAGTGAGTTGCGAGTTCAAGCCTGCAACATGCTGTGGATATTCTGCAATGTTACCACTGGGTCACCCTGCATAATACCTGTAAATATACTGAAGTCTAAATATCAGTTAAATCCTTCCTTCTTCATCCCTCACTCTAGCGTTATTGGTAACAATCATCAGAATTAGCAATTTGTTATAGAGCCAATTAATTGGCTAATTGAATAGCCAATTTCAGAATTTGCTAAAAAATATATTTTACGCCATGTGATCTAGAACATATCAAAATTTGAGAGAAACCCTAGTTAAAAACTAGTGTCCAATAACATTTACTAGATTAAAATAAAATAAAAAATTAAAATAATTGGGTTACAAACTGAAATGTGAAATTTATTCTATTATTGAATCATTTCGTTTCACTGAATTTTGAACAGATGGGTGCTGATCTGCAACACGTTTGCAGCGAAAAATTTTTAGTTATTTATATTAATTTTCTATGCTTTCAAATTGTTGTCTAACAAGGTTGCAGTGCGGACAAAAAGCTGCTACTCGATTTGTGGGTTTAATGGTCTGCGAATTATAGAAAGAATTGCGTGTTGCATAAAGACTTGCTCGTGTTAATAGTTTGTTTAATAGCGTGGGGAGCTGAAGACGGAAACAAGACGGAAATATATGGTGGTTTATTCAAGTAAAAATGAAAAAAACAAAGCCGGCACTGCTATATTTAAACTATATCGAAACGATGCCTTTATTTATTCAAGAACAAATTTATTCAGATTTCAATTGATGCTCCAATTTGTTTATCAGCTATTGACTTCTCCACATCTCGATTCTTGCCTTATTCCACTTTGTATAATTTAGGTTTAAGATTGTTCTGACCAACATTTCTGCAGATTTCTTTATTCATTGTTTGAATTTTCTCAGATTTTTTTAATTTGTAGAGGTTTCAAGAATTAAGCAATCGTTGCACTATGACAATCCCCACCTCCTCGATACTCGTGATTACTGTCACGCAAGGTCTTACGTACTGCACCTCGCTAGAGAGCGATACCCGCTCTAATATAGACGTGGTCCAATATTTATCCATAATAGAAAGATGGTATGATTAGGTATGATTATGAGTAGTGCAATAAAGAGTAGTATTATTAAGAGCAGTGTGATAAATCGTAGTGCGATTATTTGATTCGCAAAATATTAAAATTCGGTTCGCAAAATTTCTTTGTTTAGGATTCTATGCAGGAGAATGTAAAATCATTTGAAGAAGTTCCACCTCTGTGACTTACGTCACTCCTCATTTCTGAACCAATCGATTGGATGTGATCGAGTATTATAAGTGCCGTTTATTGGAACGAGTTTTCGTATAAAATGGACCCCTGAACGTACAATCAGAAACACAAGTCGATTAGCTCTTTTACAAAGCTTAAGCGAAATTTGAGGCGAATCTATCGCAAAGATACATGCACCACCTGAATTGTAATCACGGAGAGGTTGACTGGCTTTACAGCGTCAGTGAGCCGTACATTCTTTTGGGGGACAGTGTTAAGAATGTTTTTAACTGCACACACATTTTCCAGGCAAGTGTGATTGATTATAGTTACTTATTTCAAGATATAATCTATTGAAAAATTCAATAATGAAACAAAAAATTTTCTTTTTCTAAAAAAATTTCACACTGTTTTTATACTTGCATTTATGATAATGAAACTGGTTTCTTATGTACGTCAAAACCAAATTTTATTTTAGAATATTGATGCAAACTCTTATAGGAAAAAGTCTTATAAACACCCCATGTCATCCAACGTGATAAATATTGTAGCAATTCTCTTTTGGTGCATTACAAATAGGAAGCTTTCTTCAAAGTTTCTGGAATACCTGCTGTGAACATCAAACACTTCGTTATGGAATGGAATGGAATCCTTATGAAATATAAAATGTATTAAATAATTTATTTATGCATCATGTGAGATATTTTTATTTAACATGACAATAGTGATCGATGTCACTGGCAAAAAATCTCTAAAACCCTCCAGTTTTTCATATATATTACAAACTTTAATGAGGCGCTGAACAAACTTTTGATGATTATTATACGAGTATTCATGGGTACTCGTAAGTAAGTCGAGCTCAACAAATATTAAGATGGACTTGCGGCTGCTAGCGGCGCTCGGGGCGCTGCTGTGCGTCTGCTGCAGCATCGAGGAGGGCTCAGCTTATACGTTCAGGACTTTCATGGGCGCGGAAATTGCCGCAACTGCGATCTCGAGCAGCGCGGTCGTGGAGCGTCCGTGTGAGTCCAATTAGATGAGGCAGATGTTATATTTTGGAATTTACTTATTATAAATCAAGCGGGATCCCGTTCATGCATCGTCCAAATGAAGAACTGTTCATGAAACAAATTTGGCGAGGACGTCATCCCTTTCAGGCGAGTGTCGCGTGCTGTGCCGGGACTCATGCGTCGCGGTAGCCATCAGGCGTCAGCCACCACGCCACTTCCACTGCTCCTTCACCGAACAAAAGATCGCATTCACCAACGACCTTGTGGCCTCTACTCTTGACAGCAGGGTGTTCTACAAACGTAACTTAATTCGATTAAATTTTGTCAAAATATTACTAATGTGAGCGCGGTGGTAGCGACGCAGTAAAATATCATTTTATTCTTCTTTCAGTCATGGACCATTTTTTTATCTCAATTGGGATGGTTACTGTATGATAATGATTGTATACCTATGTGAAAAAAATGTTATGATGCTGTAAAGATGTCTCTAATAAAATTTTAATGATTTGTTCTTAATGTAGAATATTGTAATGTTTTAGTACAAGTTGGGTAATTTCCAATTGCCTGAATTAGATCAAGTCTCGTTTTCTCCCCTTTTTCTCAGTATGCCTTTGATTGCAAATCACGGATAGCGAATAATCTTATTTTGAAACATTGGGAGCTCGTTGGTAGTTCATTCAATTTCGCCCCAGTTCATCAACTCTGCACAAACCTAGTTAGATTCTCAAACATATGTGCAACTCAAAAATTGTGTGCGTCTGATAACATCGTCACCAGGCCAAGGATGCCGTGACAACTTCACGCTCGTGGACAACGTGGGCTGCATTTACGTCTCCACCGCCACACTGAACTTCACCGCCGCCGCCGCGTCCTGTCCCTTCGACTCCCAACTCTTCACCGCCAACTTCCTCATCGACTTCGACGCCATGCGGGAATACCTCTTGAAGAATGCCCCATGTAAGTCAGGAGCGTACAGTGAGCCTATAAGTCGATATTGGCTATTTCAGTTTCGACAATGAACTACGAATGTGGTTTTAACTTTGAAAATAATCAGCTACCTAAAACAATTCAGAAAAAAACAGTGTTGCGACATTATGAGACGAGTCTTTCAGCTGCCTTAAAAACAGCCCTATCAAACTTAATGGTTCAAGTCAACAATTATTTCAACAAATTTGAAATTTTTAGTGCCTCCTATCTCTTCCCGTTGAACTCCCAAAATGTTTAGTCACTTTTGTGGGCATGTTGATAAATATCACTTCTCCGAGTTCATAAAAAAGGGAAAGATCATAAAAGGGAATTTTTGGAAATTATTTCGTTTCTGAGAATGCATAATTAAATCACTATCATATTCAAAATATATCGAGCTTTTTGCCGAATAAATCTCAAATATTTATTTTATATGCACAATATTCAATTGAGAAGTCTCGAAGAAGTGAAAAGGCGTGGCGCTTACATTTTTCAATTTATTTTTTCAAAATGTACAATATGAACAAATTTCACATGCATGTCATTATTTAAACCAGGCCCAAGGCGGAATCACTCTTTGCTGCTCTAAGCATTTACTTATAATCTTTGATTCTGCACGTTACCAGCAGAGTCCATCATAACTCGCTAACTCTGGAAAAAATATTAAGCCAATCACCATGAATTCGACAGTTTATGGCACCCGCTGTCCAATCAAAGCTTTGTATAATTATAATTATCTACTCGAGTACCAAGCATGATCTATTCCATTGGTAAATCTTAAAAATCATTCATGGTGACTATTTGAGAATAAATTAACTAGTCGGTGGAGTAGATTTATATGGGAAATACCGCACTTCTGCTGAAAGTTAAAAGCTAATTTTGGTACTGCTTAGAATAAATAAATACGTAGTTTAACAATTGTCAATTTTACAGCCGAAATCAAGATAATTTGGATTGGTCTGGACCGAACTCCGAATGCAACAACTTGGAAGTGGTTTGGGGGCGGCACCATCCCAGCTATTCACCCATCACCTTACTGGGGTCAGTTTGACCCAAATGGAGGGCCTGCAGACTGTGCGGCAATGAGTCTATACCCTGCAGATAAAGGTCGTATAATCGATACACTCTGCCGCAACAAGTTTCTGTGTAAGCAAAATTGATTCCGTTGTTTCAAAATTGTGCGAAAATTTCTCTTTTTCGCCTTCAGCAAAGCTACAATAGTTACTATGCCTCTATCGGCCTCATGCAGATTTGATTTTTTAGACATGCTGCTATATCGGCCAGTGTTAGAAACAATGATCGAAAAAGTTTGAACTTTTTAATGAAACCTGTACCCCAACGCGAAAAAATAAAATCAATTGCTATTTCAAAGAAGGCCTTTATATGGCTGATGGATTTTATCCCATTTTTCAGTGTATAGGCGGGTGTTGTCTTTAATCATACAGCATTTAATGTCTCGTAGCCTGAATTTCGAATTATTCTGGTATAAAAATAAATGTGAAGTGCTTGGGAGCTCAAGTGAGGTGCTCATCTTGGGTGCTCAAGTGAGGTGCTCATCTTGGGTGCTCAAGTGAGGTGCTCATCTTGGGTGCTCAAGTGAGGTGCTCATCTTGGGTGCTCAAGTGAGGTGCTTATCTTGGGTGCTNAGTGAGGTGCTTATCTTGGGTGCTGAAGTGAGATGCTCATCTTGGGCGCTCAAGTGAGGTGCTCATCTTGGGTGCTCAAGTGAGGTGCTCATCTTCGGTGCTCAATTAAGTGTGTAAATTAAGCGAGAATTGGGCCGTCAGCCTTCGTTTTATAGTTAAAATGAAGCCGCTCGTTTTAGCCCTTGACGCGTTACGGTCCACCCATATTAGAGTTTATCCATAACACTGTCACAGCTGCTCAGTATATCTTATGCATATTTGTCAAAATGTGCGTGTGTGTTTGAAAACTGGCACCTCAAATATATTAAATTAGTGTTTTTTTGTCGCCTATCCACGATACTTACCTGGTCGAAAAATAGCTTGGATCTGAAATTTTGCATTGAGTGAGAGAATAATGATCGTAGTTAGGCGATGCAAACCACGTTGGAAGGTTTGGATCAAAAATTGAAATTTGAAACTAAAATTGGTGTGCATTTACAATAATGAAAGTGGTTTTTCATAATTTGAAACAAGAGTCACATGCAAGTTCTATTTGAAATGTTGGGTTTATTAGATGGGACTTCTATATCTAGAATACATTTACTATGTTATAGTTAACGGGATTCGAGATAATGGGAACAACGTGATTAGGGATAACAGGATTCTAAAATGGGTGGGATTATCCTGCCCGAGCAACGCCGAGCACACCTATACTAATAATATAAATTCCTAAAGTTTGACCGTTGAGATGTTTGATCTGAAATTATCAGATGTCACGGATTAATCGCATTCTATGGACTGTGGTTTACACTACTTTCATCTTTCTATATATGTTGTTTTTATCTCGAATTTACGTCCGCGTGTATGTTGTTGTTATTGTTCCTATGGAGTATAGATTATTATTAACGTGCGAGCTATAATGCAAGTATTTTCATGGCACATTCCTGTTTCAGGCATACAACAAACCTTCACTTGCAATTGGTATAACACATTAAAATAATTTTTCTCTTTTTCAAAGTTCCAATTTTCCTTGTCCAAAGGTATGAGCTTATGTAAAACCCACCAATGGCCATTCATTGGCTCTAAAATGCAACGTACTTAATTAGTTATTGATTATTGAGCTTTATCGTAATTTTAGTTCGCGTATTATACGCTCCAACATTTTATTAAAGACCACAATTTTTTCATCATAATGACGCAATAACTGCTTGCAGATAACTTTTTGTGTCTTTTGTGTGGAGTAAAGTGAATTTAGTTAAGTTGGCGGCATCAGTTTTTAATATCGCAGCAGAGATGAAGTTAATTGACAATATCTTATGTTTTTTTTTTATAAAAGGCCTCCCACACTCACCATTCCAACAAAAAAAAAGAATTGATTTTATTAATTAAAAACAGGGAATGGTTTCATGTCAATGATCAGGGCCCCGACCTTAACGCCTCTGATGGTGGCCTACACCGACAGGTGGCCCAAATGAGGGCGGATGAACGATAATCAGAGGCGGCGATCCATCGTGGCCTGGGACTGCTATGTCCCAAACAAATACTAAGGATAAGGATACTAAGGATACTAAGGATTATGCAATGTCAATTGTCTTAAAGTTAACAAACCTTTGGAACAGTTCTATCTTCAGTAATTTTTGTTATTACATTTTGCTAGTCTCAGCAATTCCCTTAAAAAGAAACTAACTTTAGTATGTTTCTTTGATAAGTTAGATCACAGAAGTTATTATTTTTTAATACCTATTTATGAAACTGAAAGCGATTTAACTATGAACAGTGAATAAATATTTGATGCACGATTACAAGAGGTCTTATAATCGTGTGGTTCTTTTCCGGAAACTTTGGTATACAGAAATACATAAAATAAAGAACTCCTGGATCCCTGCGAAATGAAATTTAATTTAGTACGTGACACAGAAATGCGGTTTAAAATATTTAGAGGTCCCAAACGTCCACTTCAATTGATGAAAGTTGGTTAAAAAAGTGTTGAGAGCAACAAATTAATTAATTTAACTGGAATTAATTGAGAGAGAAACATATTAATTACTTGGTATATTGAGAGCAACAGATTAATTAATTGGAAGGCAGTATGATTCCACAGCGTAATAAGGAAGATGTCCCTAAAGAAGACGTCTTCCACATCTTCCGCCCGTCTGGACGTGTTCCTACAAGACGTCCAATGCGAAATAACTAACGCAAGCCAGATGTATGAACAGCTTGTGTACCTGAATTTACACCGTTTGATATAATTTAGCCGCAGCAAACTGGAGGAATTTCTTGTGTGCTTGGGCTCGTAATGCGTTGCGCATATTCCCTTCTGCTCACTTGCGCATCCTGCTAGAATATTCTTTGCTGTGGCTCCTACAGCGAAAACGAGCACCAGTTCAAACTTAAGGTCCAAATAATGATAAAGAGGGATATTCATGAAATTTTTGTCTTGACAATGGAAACTTCATTAAGTGCTTCCACAATATAAATTTGCACTTTCAGTCAACTGTCGACGAATGGCATCTCTCAATTAAAAAACGAATTGAATCAGGAAGTGATTCAATCTGATTAATCGGAAGTGATTCAATCACACTGAATTGATACGGTTAAATAATTCTTCCGAAATAAAAATTTTGCTAATATCGTTTGCTGCTTTTATCCCAGAGTTGAGTGGTTAATAAAGAAGAATAGAATAAAAAATTTCAGAAATTTAATTTGAATCTTGTTTTCGTTCCTCGCCATGTACTCGTCTGATTAAATTGTAAAAATAAGCTGCAAATTTCAATATTAAATAAAAACCCGAGTTTGTTGTTCAAAAAGATAACATCAAGTGTAAATGAACAAATAAAGTTATTGTTCATAATATTTATTTAGCTAATGTAATGTCGGTTGCCAGTGTGAGTCACAAATGTATGAAATATTATTCCGGAAATATCAAGTGTATCATTCATTTCAAATATTTCTTCATAAGTTTAGACAACAATGTTGACGTCTGCTTCGTGTGATTGCATCTGCGATTGTAAGCTTGATACATACTCAGTTGCAGGTCCAAAATATAGATTATATTACTTGATCTATACTGACAGTGACCAATAATTAATCAGTCGTGTTGCTGTAGCATATTATCAGAGGCGGAAAGTTTGAATCTGTCGAGCATGTAAGATTTGGCAGCAAGGCTCTTAAATTTAACTAGTTAAACGGTCATTTCTTTTTTTTTAAACGATCATATGTTTTAACCATTTTTTTATATTCATACACCACAGAAAACACAAGAAAATTTTTTTAAATAACAGTATTGGTTCGATTGCGCCGCTAAACAAAAGTTAAACATGATAAGATTTGCCATAATCTATGAAAATGGCGACCACGCACAGTCTGCAGCAAACTTGATCAAGTTTGGTATCTTGACAGCAATTCATGGGATTGTTGTTGAGTCACAAGTGAAACCTCATGACGAGAACCTCGTCCAGCCGACTCCGTACTGGGGAAAGCTGAGCCCAACAAAAACTCGGACTGTGCAAAAATTGAGTCGTAATCTAGAATATACGTAGTTACCTAGCTCCACTACGGTGGTGATTCAGTGAGCGCAAATCAGACGATGAGAAAATATTAATTTGTAAGCAGAATAATGATGCGTATGCATGGCCACTTCCGTAACCTGAATTAAAAATATTTTCATGTTACAGTAAATTATTCAATTGTGGTAAATTTTTGAAAAATTTGAAGAAGTGGCGAAACAAGAAATCAAACAAGCATGTTTCCGGCCAATGACAATATTAAATCATACCGCCAATAAATGACTAGAATAACATTACTAATAATGAGGCTGCTTCAAAAATTTTATAATAAATTATCAGTGACGATTGCACCTAAAGTTCGCCCATCGCCCCGAAAGCAACCTAGTTCGAAGTTGAAACAAGTTGCTTCCAATCCCGCAGGTTTACTCAGTAAAAACAGAAGTATATGTATTAACTGTTGGAACATTGTTTCATGAATGCATCATGACAATTAAAATATACATATTCTATGGTGAATGAATTCATTGTATTGAAGCGCCTCCGATGCCCGTCGGAAGCGGGGTTGAATGATGTGATAGGAAAGCGATTAGAATACGGAAGGGTTGCGTTAGGATCTTAAATACATAAAATTGAAAGTATGAAGATGGTAATAACTAACGAATGCATTTGCGTCATATAACTCAATGAATTCGGAATCTAGTAATCGTTTCTGCAAGGTATCGCACATACGTTGATGCCTTCATAATCGTTGATATCCAATCGTTGATATCCTCATAATACGTCTTTTTACTCTATCAGGTCCAACGTGTTTTATTCCAAGTTCTCGCATGCTCACAACGAATGATAATTATCATTGGCGTCGCACAGTGTTTTCTTAATTAGAAGGTTTAGCTCAGAGTAAGTCTTAGTAACACATATAGACATATGGACCATTAATAAAAAGTAGCATGGAAACATGTGAAAAGCTAGGCATTGTTATCACAATAATCTCATTAATTGAGCCTCTCGTTTCATTCTATTAAGTCCTAGCATTATATTGAAAGAGGCGTGACCATGACAATTGAAAGCTAATGCCGTCGTGAGATCATTTAGTTTTAAATATTCTATAAGTTTGAGCTGCATAATTTGTCATAAGTTTGAGCTTACAAGTCTCCATTAAGTGTAGTATAGTTGGACTCTCTTGGACTTTGTTTTTATTGACACGTTTGCTGTTGACTAATTATTCTCTCGGGATCTTATATGAGGATGAGTTCAATTTCCTGAAATTTCCTGCCGTTGGCATTAATCGAAATTCTATTGTACTTTTTTATTGAGCCTTGCAAATTTACCAAATTTGCATTAAAACTGTTTAAATAAAATGTTAATATAACATTTTCTTTGTTTTTCAATTCGGGGTTCTTTTACGATTTAGGAAAGTGGATCGCATAAATATTTATCTAGAGTTGCAGTCACCTGGAAAATATTAACATTGTTTATATATCTCTCAATTTCAATACCAGACTTTATGTGCTGCAAGAGTTGGCTCTCAAACTATTGCAGACACAGACCAACAGTCAAACTTAATTGTTTAAAATGGTTATCATTGTAATATGATAAAATTCTTGTAGTAGGAAACCATTAACTCTCAAATTGGCCAAAAAATTTTTCCATTTAGAACTGGTAATCGAAATATGAGATCTTATGAAGTCTACACGTTCAATCTCTCGGATTTGACGAGCTTTTAAGCGTACTTCCTCAATACACAATCGATTTGAATGATGAGCAAGACTACGAGTTCGATTGGTATTTCATCTGTACCGAAAAGACGTATTTCACCTGTACCGAAAGATATGTATTAAAATTGAAGAAGCAGGAGAAGTACGTCGGAGATTTCAGAATAGACAATTTGAATCGACTACAAAATTAACATTTACATATATTTACTTTCAGTACAGTCAAACTTAGCCTGTATCAGAAATTCTCAAGATTTTCAGTGCTCAAAAGTATCAAGCGTAAATATTTAATTAAGCGAGACATGAATACGCGATTGCGTGCCGCTGTACTCACGTTCGTACAGCAGTGAGTTAAATACAAGTTCAACTACGAGGCGTTTTAAACTTTCCAAACATTGTGTTTGAGCAATGGAGGCAATTCATACACAATTGTAAACTCTTTTAAGCAGGTTTCACTGAAGACCAGATAATCCGTTTTATTGACAATTTTCTTATTATTTTTTGCAAAAGATCAAACAACATTTTTCGTTTGCACTGGTAAATCGAAAATCAGAGTACCGATGGACATTTTTATTTCTTCGATAACGTTTCGAATGTATCAATCATTCATTATCAAGTTATAAGACGCATTGAGTTATGATGAGTAAATGAACCTAATTTTTGAAAAAACTAATAAGAAAATTGTCAATAAAACGAATTATCTGGTCTTCAATGAAACCTGCTTAAATGAACAAATTTTGCCAAAATATACTAATTTTAAACTCGTGAACAAAACTACTGACAATGAAAAGTAATTATGCTGCCAAACTCTCAGTTATTCAGGGTGCGCATGGACTCTTTGACAGTTTTCTTCAGTGCTGATAGACGACCAATCAACCTTCACCTGCCACGACCGTCAACACTCAGGTGGTATCCAAGATACGAAGACAGAAACGTACTAAATGAAACATGGCACAGATAAATATAATTCCAGTGAAATGAGGGCACTGATATACACAAACTCTGGCTGAATTAAAGGGAGAGTGGATGCATTTATAAAACAGCACGTGTTCAATTATGGATGTGTGCCACATCTCATCGACTTTGTTTGGAACTTAGCATCGTGAACAGCGTTAAATTTCATCTAGTCCACTGATGAGAACATATCGCCGCAATCGATCTGACAGACATGAGTCGCGAGATTATTTATTATAACATTTATCGGCCTAATGCCCTCATGTAAAAAATGTTTTGTTCTTTAGGAACTCGACGTTCCTAATGGCAGGTTAATGCGGCGGCGTTAGCCTGCCGCATTACCCTGCCAGGCTATCATGAGGGGTTAGCATGTAGTGTTAACGTGTCACGCACAACCTCCCGATTAACTAGAATGATCGTTTTGAATTTTTAACAAGTTGTTCGTCCTTGTACGATCAAAGTACGCGGTCGATGGCAGTGCCACGAGGAAGTGACAAGCCACAGCTGCACTTGCAGCTCTGTCGCCTAGACGCCCATCCCTCAAACAAACTTGATCAAAGAGGTTGAAAAATTATTGTCTATGTTTGTTAAATTTAATCGCGGCACAGCAATGTAATACAATAACTGAAATTGATAAAAACCAAAAAATTAAAACTCGGATCAGAGCTTCGGTCTGAGTAAGGGTAGTGAGAGTAAGGGTAGTGAGAGTAAGGGTACTGAGAGTAAGGGTAATAAGGGTAATGAGAGTAAGGGTAGTGAGAGTAAGGGTAGTGAGAGTAAGGGTAGTGAGAGTAATTGGGTAGTGAGAGTAAGGGTAGTGAGAGTAATTGGGTAGTGAGAGTAAGGGTGGTGAGAGTTAGAGTAAGTAGTTTCAGATCTATTGAAATATTGAACCATTCAGAATCACTATTGTCCTTAATAATAATGCAAAATGTACGTAATAATTCACTTTCACTTACAGCGGCTGAATGCCAAAGTACCTGACACAATTTTTTTTATAAAAAAGGCAAAAAAATGAAAGCATCGTTAAGCTATATGATGTCGTTCCCATTTTTGGGATGATGTTCATAGAATTACTGGGATTATTGTTCTGCATTCTCCCGTCCACTTAATTTTAATGCAAATAATAAATCACTACGAAAATACTGGCATTTCTATGCGGATTTACGCTTGATATAAATTTTGATGCTCACAAAATTGCGAATCATTCCATGCAAATGATTTGCATGGTTTAAATAAAGGTTTTAGTGTTCTCCTGAAATATGTCCTCAGCCGTACGCAGGCATAGTGATAATAAATTCGCTAATAATTGATATTTATGAATGATCTAATAATGATATTGATAAATGATCGCTAATAATTGTAATGTATGGCAATAATACTAATGTACAAAAAATGATGGGTTGTTTCGACCACCAGTGACTCTGATTGCCAGATCATACTGTGATGGGAATATAATAGAGCAACTTCATAATTGGGCTGAACCAAACTCATTTTTGTTTCGTGGAGCTTAGTTTGCAGCGGTCGATTGGACGATATCATGAAGCCAATTGCTAGCGAAGATTAACTGCAGTGCGAATGTGCGAACACTAGCGCAAGGCAATCATCTGCATGCCATTTGATTTTTATAGAACAATCTCAGTCGCGACTTGAAGTCAGTACAATTCGGATGCTGTCCCTTTTAGCACGCGTGTGATTAGCGAACCATGTCAGTCAGTAAGCTGCTCTATAGTTTGCTGTGCCATGGGACTATTAGAAGTGTGATAAAAACAGAACTCATGGAAATTTCGAAATATTGATTGTATACTGCATATGCATTCTTTATGCGAATCAACCATTTTTATAGAAAGTTATACACTCGTAGATCCAGATCTAGGTTGCCCAAGCCTTGAAGCTTCTTCATCAAAGGAATTAAGTATGCAGTGAAATAGACAACTAAAAATATCACTATAGACAAGCCTTTCAAGTCTTTCCACAGTTTTTGCGAGAAAATTCAGCTCAGCAAGATGGACTTGCGGCTGCTTGGGGCGCTCGGGGCGCTGCTGGTCGTCTGCTGCAGCATCGAGGAGGGCTCAGCTTATACGTTCAGGACTTTCATGGGCGCGGAAATTGCCGCAACTGCGATCTCGAGCAGCGCG
>NW_025930990.1:0-15075 GCF_000764305.2 Hyalella azteca
GCATCTAGCTGTGCAATACTCAAGCTAATAAAAAAGTCAAGCAAATGTTTAATAATTGTTCATTGAATATCATATCTGTCTCTGCAAAATTAAGTATCAATGTTATTCTTACGACAAAAATTAAGCGTCAATGTTATTCTTACGGCAAAAATTAAGCGTCAATGTTATTCTTACGGCAACCTCACGGTGTCGATGCGTTACCGGGGAGTGGCCCGAGTTGTGATCGCTTTTTTTGGGCGCAAACGACGCCGCTGAGCCGCTGTTGTGGGGCGAGGCTAGCGCAGGTGCAGGTTTTTGGTGACCTGTTATGGTTGCTATGCACTATTGGCAACCTGCTCTGATAGCTGCAACCTTCGTAACCTGCTCTGAGTGCTATGCACTATTGGCTACCTGCTCTGATAGCTGCAACCTGCGTAACCTGCTCTGAGTGCTATGCACTATTGGCTACCTGCTCTGGTATCTGCAACCTTCGTAACCTGCTCTGGGTGCTATGCACTATTGGCAACCTGCTCTGATAGCTGCAACCTTCGTAACCTGCTCTTGGTGCTATGCANTGGTTTCGACGGTAATGCTTGGTTGGAAATACGTAAATGGCCGGGTGTCGTGCACAAAGAAGTTTGGCGGAATTCGTTTTTAATTTAAGATTTCAAATTAAATGGGAAGGATGCATTCTAGTTGAGTAACAGCGCAAACATTAGAGACAATGCGAGATTTTTGGTACATATACGAGTTGAAACCGTTGTTGCAAGTCTAATAAGCGTAAAAATATTATGGTTTGGGACGTCCCAGCTCCTCAGAATGTCTCTCAATTGTGGTGACACAGCTTCAGATCGGTGGCTTCTATTGAAGGCTTCAGGATGCTAAACTGCCCTCAAGGCTGGCTTTTTATTTTCAGCTTCAATTTTATCACCAGTTCTTCAGCCGAAACTTCGCCTGCAGCGCTTCTTGTAGCCTCGCCCAAAATGCCTTAATTGGACAGCTTCAAGTTCTTGACATTGAATACGATTTACTGTACTGAATATACATTTGCCTTTTTCTATCTAATTCCACTTTAAATTTGATTTCATTACAATATAAATTTTTCATCGTCGAAAAAGTGAAGTTTGAAAATATAATTATACATGGGTCAAGTCAGTCATACACCTGAAATCTTGCATTCATCGCCAGCTGATCTCCTGTCGAGTTCGTAGGGATCGTCTACCTTGGGTGAATGCATTTTTACTTTGAAGCCGGAAGCCGACAGCTTCATTAACTGAAACAGCTATCTTTCATAAATATAGTCGAATATTTTAAATGTGATTATGCATGAACGTATACATCGTTTCCCTCATAAATCAATTCAATTTAATTATATTTTTATTGATTATTATGCTACAATTCATATATAGATGGAATTTTTATTTGAAAAAAATAGCGAATTTGAAAATTGTCACATTCATTGAACTATCGAAAAATTAGCCGCGAATAAGAAACCGATTTAAAATCAAGTTCACCTGCGAAATATTTCAAGGTTTAAAGGAACGAGTCCATTATACTTATATTTTTTGCTGCACCCCGCCTAAGCAACAAGCCCCATTTACAGAGGCCGGTGCTAGCGACCAGCGAGTCTGCATGGAAAGGAAGAAAGCTTTTTGGGAGACATGACCGGCTTGGTGAGGAGATTGGTTGCTATGAAATGACATTCCTCCAACAGCTCATGACATTGACCATGAATGAGTCAGCACTTTCATCGAACAAGACAATAGACTGAACAGATTCTCATTTTCAGTCTATTCACAAGCACCGTAGATCAAAACATTTGGCCTCAGGCCAAAGGAGTCATTGAACTTTTTCACTTTCAACGCGTTTCCTTTCAATTGAGTGTTTGCAATTAATTAAACTCACTTGAAAATGTAATCAATTCAACGCGGCAAACTCTTATAAGCCCTTCAATAACAAAATAACAATCGTTTTGGAAAAAACGGTAGCGTCTTTTGCCTAAATCTTAAATGCCTATAGATTTTAAATCTCTAATAATAATAATAATAATAACATTGCCGTTTCAGCGTTTATTAGGCCGTAGACCTAGCTGTCGCCGATTCTTAACATCGCAGAACATCTCAGCATATTGCGGGCTTGAACTCGCAACTCAGTGCTTCAAATTATTTTTCGCTAACCGCCCGGCCTCCTTGCCGATTCTGACCAGCAACTGGCGCACAGAGCTGGGATCGAACCCGCACCTCTCTGCTCCAATCCTGGTACTCTGAACCACTGGGCCGCCCTAATCTAATATAATTAATCTCAGCTTATATAACTTTAATGAGAGAGGTCATCAGTTTTGTTATAATGTGTGTATCTGATTTCCATCAAATAATTTCATTTCTTACTTCAAATTGAGAAGTCACTAATAACGTTGGGCTCCTTCGTATACAGTGTTACAAAATTTTGATGTAGCTTCCCTGTTGTTGATAATGTTTCCGTCAGCTGAAATTCTTTAAGATCACTCAGATCAGAGAAGAAGCAAAGTACCCTACTTCATTGAATTCATGTTAAAAGTTTTATTAATGCAGCGCTGTAGTTAGTGTCTTCATAACACTCCCGACGAAGGCATAAATCAACGTACTATTGACTGTCAAGAATTGGTGATGTGAGATGCTATTAATTGGGGGACCATTTTATCAGTGCACTGATTTTGTATAATTCTGCTATGGACGATTTTCACCCACCAGCTGGTGTCCATTGAGAGCAAATTTGTTGTTTGCTCTTAATTAAATAAACTATTCGACCTTTTTACTTAGCCTGGCTAAAAATTGAATCAATATTACGTGTTCACTTTTGAAAAAGTGTTAATGTCGACGTTTATATCCTTGAAGAATCCTCAATTGCATGTGAAAGTAAACATAAACGCGTGTAGCATAGATGCCTGCACTCATCTTAGCTCAGATTTTCGCATCGTAACCCCACTTGCAAACAGAACTTATGTTTTCTCATATTTTCACATTATTAACTCCATAACAACGTCATAAATGTAATTTTTATTGTAGGATTGCAATGAACGTATATGGACCGGTATGAAACGTGTTTGCAGTGTTAATGCCACAAATTTAACCACACATTCTGCCTAGCACCATATATAGACACATATGCTATCACATCAAGCATTAGCCCTAATATACAGTAGGCGCAATGAACATTACTGCAACAATACAAACCATGCATTCGCTAATAAAATAGAATAATAAAAGCACATGACCCCAATTCAATTTACTCACACAAACATTGTAATAACTCCAGAATTTCCTCCTACCTCTTCACACAAACTTTGTGTTTGTCCTTGTGTGACCGTGAAGACCTCTACCCAAAAGGCGCCTCAAGGCACAATGAACTTGAACTCGACGAAATCCAGCTCAGCTGCAGCCTTGGGTCGTCCTGCAGGTTTTTAGGGCAGCTGCTCCAATAATATGCGGCCGCTTCACTTTAGTGGCTTTGGCTCTTATCGCCCACTCTGCAGTGTAGATGCAGTCGAATCAAGTCGATCAAACCTCTGCCATCTACATAATCTGTCCTTGTTGGCAGTGTATGTATGCCTTGTCGCTGCACTCTGAAGCTCCTTATATAAATAAATTGGTCGAAGCTGTCTTGGTTTAAATGCTCGGTGCTTTGCAGCTTTTTCATTTTATTTTTTTCCGTAAAACACTTATAAAACTGATGCATGAGTATGCAAAGTCGCAATGAACAGGTAAATTAAAATATTTCAACTCAGCGTGTTTGGGGATGCATCTCACGATACATAGGACATGAAGCCCTAGCTTCCCTTTTGCGCACTGAAGTAGGTACTATGTTAATATGATGGGCGAGTAAAGTATTGAAGGCTTTCATAAATGATAAGTCATTTCCCAAGTCATTTCCCAAGACATAGATCACACAGCAAAATATATTTAAACTTGGGTAAGGGAACTTATAGAAGTCTGGTATGCATATAAACTGGTAGAAACTGGTAAGAAATGGTCATCAGGAGCATAAGGGTCTCAACGGCATACACTGAATCTGTGTCTACTTGTGCAGCGTCGAGCATCAAGCGCATCTGTTTAGCATTCGCACAACAGAATATACAGCTAAGTGCACGGTTGAATGCACTGCAGTTGCCATTTTATCGCAATGCGCACTGTACAGCTGAGAGCCTACCAGCGTGTACAGTGAATACACCTCTTCTATTCTAGTGGCAGAATGCACTGTAAAGTCATGAGCATGTAGCTGCGGCGTGCTCTGTGCATCAGTCTGTACTGCAAGGTTTTAGCCATGATGCATGTAGCAGCGCACTTTTGTGCAAGTTTTGCAGGCCCCACACTTGCTAGCGTACTAGTAAATTAATATAACCACAAACATTTTAAGGGAAATCAAGTATCTGGTAATTCGATCAAAAAAGATGCGGGAATCGATACTTGTGCAATGGTTTTCTGAGCTGCTTTTGGCGAGTCGTTAAAGGCGGCTGCTCTACATGGTCACGGGGCGTGTCTGCAGCAACAAGACCTGTACGCTGGGCAAGGATGGGCCGAGGTGAAGATAACCTCAAGGGAGTGGCGCATCTTCAAGGACACTTGAGTGGCCCTGGGCAGCAGGACCAACGAGTGCTGCTGATGCGACGCTTTCTTTTTACAAGTCGCTGATGCTGAATTGCAGCAGCGCGATAAAGAATGTAACCTAAAAATAGAGCTCAAGACATAGTACGACGATCATTGATGCATAATTTTACAAATAAATTTGAATTCTAAAATTTTCCGTTGGCTTGTTTGCTTACAGTATTAATAATATAGCTCGTTAAGGATCTCAATTGGAGTTCGGGCACATTGGGTTTTCCATTTTTCCTTCTATAAATTATTCATTATTTTTCTTGCAAATATCTTGCCAGTTGTATTTGACGTTTAATCGAAGAGGATCTATTCAAGGGCTCGACGTAGCAAAGCATCGAGCAAAATAGGCAAATGAACTGGTTATAACAGGTAGATCCCTCCAATCGAGTTTTCAAGTCCGAGTTTAGAAGTGGACGTATACACCCGGCGTTGAGACAACACGATGCTAACACGTGATCTCATTTTATTTTTCTAGCGTCAAAGTTTTTTTTTATATCTAAGACAATCTCGTTCTATAAATATAGATATTGCGCATCAACAACTTGCAACTTGAATGTTTTAATTTATTTTGTAATGATTAAAATATAACCAAATGGGAGCGTTGAGGCCGTCAAGACTTTCATGCAGTTCAAAATTATTGAACCATACCTTAATCTTAAATTTGTAAAGTTTTGTGAATTTGTTATGAAGTTTCAGGGATTGATCGCTCAAATATAATAACTCCTCAATTCATGTCTGAGTTGAACTGAAATTACACCTAATTTCCTTGTTCGGATATTTGTGCCACTATTTAGTTTCATAGAAAAAGCTGAAATTTTTCCATGAAACTGAAATCCTTCAGCGTTTGAAACTTGTTTCGACAATTATAACATCTCTGACGACTTTAAATGTTCTGCTGGAGAGATATCATTGAAGTCCTTCGTACCCGATCCAAATACACATCGTTGAGGAGATGCACTAAACTTAATAATTTTAATTTAACGACCGGTGATTTGAAACTAGCCGCACCCAACGTAAGATTTTGAAAAAAGTCATGACTCACCGGACCAAATAAACAGAGTCCTCGTCACAAGTGATGGTGCAAAAAAATGCTACTTGCAATTTACAGACAATCATTTAAATTTTGGATATTCATCTTATGTACCCATTGAATATTTCGCAGTCGTGTCCACGTAAAAAAAGTCCGTAGTAGTTTCTTCATTTGTATAGAAGCGAGATATGTGGACATCTAGCAACAAAGCAAAGCCTGTATGATCCTGGTCTGTGATGGAGCTGCTGGAAGCAAACGACATTTTTGCGGTTAAACACAGCAGTTAAGATCATAATTTCGATCACTATCATTAATGTCTTCGTCGTTCAACAAATGATCGAGCTCTTCTGTTCATACGTGGGAACATTGAGCTCAGCCAGACCGAGGGAAGATGATCAATGAAGAATGTTTGTAAATGTCTAATTGTTAAACTACGAACAGCAGCGAGCGAAACGTCGCTACTTCAAATCTCATAGTATAAACCTCCTGCGAAAATTTTAAGAAGATCGTTCACTTACCTTGAGATTTTGTTCGCACATTCTGGTTTACTTTGCAACTGGGAACTTTGACCGCTACATCGTCCTCTAAGTGACGTAAAGTAAATTTTATCTCTCGGCCCACGGACGCATCCTGTCGTTAGCGCTTGCAGGCCTTGACGTGCGTGGCCAGACTCCTACTTCTCACGACCTTCATTGTCATTGGTTTAGTCTAGGCAGTTGCTTCCTTATTAGACTCATCAATTAAAAATTTAGCTCAAATTTATCATTTTGCTAACCTAAAAAACTGATGCACGTAAAAGACTATATTTCATCTTGAGCTGACCATGAGTTTATTAATGCACTCTAAAACCCGTTTAATAATTAGGATCATGGAATCAGATATCAATATATAACCGAATTTAAAAATATTTACCGTGAATCATTCGCGATTTAGAGCTTACATGAATCCCGAATCCATCGATTCAGAGTTTGTGATAGGCAGTCATGACATAACGGCAGGCAGGTTTTCATGTATATTTCCCGACAGAGAAGTTAATTCCGAGTATAATGATGGATCTCGAGTGTGATTGGAAGCGTGGTGGAATAGAAGATGCAGCTCTAAGAAGAATTGCACAGAGCTGAAGTGGCCGGTAAGCAGACACCATGCAATAATGCATGTGCTGGAAATAATGACAGAGTCGTACGATCGCTAGGTCATCCAAAAGGTCCAGAGATGGCGTAATTCGCGCATTTCTTAATATTTGAACATTTATTGTTCAAATAAAATATTGAACCATAATTTCAGAAGGTGACTTATGGGATTTCTCGGAGAAGTTCAAATTGATAAAATGTTACTTGGGGTATATTAAGCAGAAAGCTACTACGCAGCAGCTCTATAGTCATTGCTAAAGAGTCTGCAATTGCAGTGCTGAAGGATGTATTGTAATGGTCAAGGAATACAACATAACTGCATGTATACGAGCAGTGAAGAACAAAAGAAGTTTCTGCCGCTTGTTTTAATTAAAAACTAGACATAAAATCATCGAAAAAGAAACGAGTCAATTAATGCTGATGCAGTGACACTCTATAAAAAAAATCTGGCTTATTGTAATTGGTGGCGACATGCAATATTATAGCAAAAAAATTTATTTCACATAACTCAATGATGCCAGTGTGTTGTTTATGAAAGAGCGCTGGGTTATTTGAATGGAAGACCCATTTTTGCACGACTGTGTTATGTGGATTATATGAGAGGACTCTGTTGTTTGTGTCAACAATGAGGAAGTACTCGACTGCGCCAACCTCGCCAGCGTTGAGGTGATGATCCTCACAACAAAGCTGCGACGGTCTGCACACGTCATTAACTCACAACGAATTACAAGACCAGTATTCCGTGCAATGCTTGCAGCTAAAATCAGGAAGCATGACCGCCCAAACGAAAGGTTCACGGACCTATTAAAGTTATACTTGAAGTTGGTTGGTATATACTCTAAGCGAATTGAATTTTCTGCCCATTACCTGCCTCACAATAATTTGACAGCGCGTCAAGAACCTGTGTAAAGTATACGCTATTAATTTTATATTCCACTCATCTGTAGGCTGATATTTTGCAAATAAATTACCAACATTTGGTTCAAATGTCTTATCGATTATCTTAACTTTTATTCTCGTAATAATTAGCTATGAAGAACATTTGAAAGCTTACACGTTCCACAAATTAAAAAATAATAATAATAAAAAATCAAGGTGCTTAAAAAAAACACTCAGAAAACCGAAAATTTACGCAAACCAGCAACTATAACAGCAAGGCTATTACACACAGCTAGTATACGTACGCACGGTTACTGACGAAATCAATATTTTTTCAGCGAGGATCTCAAGAATTGCTTCTTTGTTGTGAATTTGTGTTAAAAACTGCACGCCAATAATGAGGTATTGGAAGCTCATTTGATATTCGATCTCGTGAAATCTGTAGCAACATCTCCGAACAATAGTTACGATAACAAAAATAGTTACAAGTGGCTTAGTATATACGAGGTGATTATCAAAGCAAACATGCAGAAGTGTATCTTTAAATGACGACTAATGAGCTAGTCACAAGAAAAAGTTTTGAAATGCGGAAGATGATCGAAAAAAACTTAACAGGGGGTTTTTAAATTATAGATTCACTATTCATCTAGAAGTTATATTGTGCACGGTAGAATTGGAAGTTCCCACAATTAACAGGCTTGCACTATTTCCAATAATTCCGTGCAGATATTATCGTTACAAGATAAAAGGTATCTAGTGGCACAAAATTCCGCGGGCCAATCCATATTTCTGCAGTGGTGACAACGTTCATTCAATCCTGCTTTGGGTAATTTAACGATCCATCATGAGGTGCTAACTTGACTGACACAAAATAAGGATGATGGCGAACTGTGGAAGCTCCTGAACTCTCAGTTTTAGCATGGCGGCCATTTTCTGTACCCCTTTGTGCGGCGGGGGGAGTCGACGAAGCACATGATATTGATTCGGTCCGCGAACGCGGGACAGGCTCGGCGCAAGCGCGGGGGGCGGAGGTTGTCATCACAAACGAGGGTCGGGGAGCAGCCAACGATGAAATGAGAGACGGCTTCGAGAGAGGTTCGTTACAGAGTGAGTTTGACTGCTCGCTCTTATTTAATCCCCCAATGCTACAAAGATGCGCTGCACCCACTTTAATTGTCGTGGTCTCTTGGTGCGAAATTTCTGGATAATCTTGTTTATCGCACATTCCAGAAGAATCAAACGAAATTACTTTGATATTTGTTTTCGTGGTTTTCGATGCAGGGTGTGAACGCATGTCTGTTCCCCCAATTATTTCTCTATCCACTGGGTGCATGATTTTCATGAAACTCGGAGAAGCAGCGATGCGGCGACCAGACCGAAAAAGAGATGCGGTTTGAGCAATAATATTTGCAGCGGGTCGTTGATGACTATTTGAAGCTTCTGATGGTACTATGCAGATTTCTGGAGAGACTGATTTATCCACGCTGAGCAACATTGAAGCTGAGGAGGAAGGTCGGAACGTGGAAACGGAGCAGCGAACCTCCTTTGATGGAGCTGACGTGCTGGTGACAGAATTTAGGTGGGTTTCGTTAACTTTCATCTGACAATTGTGTGCGTTCCGGGGTGGACTGGCATCGGGAGGTGACGGAGTTGTGCGGAAGGAAGAACAAGACGAAGAAGAAGAGGAACATCGCTGAACAAATTTCACACTTGCATTATGATTACCATTGGCATCTACAGTTGCAATTGAGTCATAGCCGTTGGTCATGATTTGTTTTTTAATCTGATTTACCCCATCGGTAGCTGCGTCTGATTCATGACGCGGATTCTCAAGGCAATGAATATTTTTTCCCAAGTCAGCTGAGATATCGCCATCATAATCGGAGCCCGTGACTCCGTTGTGACAATTATTATCCTGCCGCTTCTGCCACTCAAGGACGTCGTTGAGAAGCTTGATGTACTTGATGGCTAGACGCAAAATTTCGTTCTTGCTGAGCTTTTTGTCGGGCGGGTGCGTTGGAACGATCCTTCTGAGCTCTGCAAACGCACCGCTGACGTTCTGCTGCCGCCAGCGTTCCCTGCTGTTGCTGAAGCCTTTCCGTAGTCCCCCCGACGGACCTCGGCTGGCTTCGGTGACGAGTCCTGCTGCTCCGGACGCGGCGCTGCTACCGTAGTCGCCTTCGTGCAGGTTCACGTCACTGGAGTTCTCGTTGTCTGAAAGCACGAAGTAGCAGAACAGAAGTTTTAGTTCCATCCACATAAGTAAATGAGCATTAAATTATATACAGTCAGGAATAATCGTTTATGAGGTATTTGTCCGCATTACTTATTGGCTATAAGTTTTATGAAATCGATGGATAATGTGAATCTTTCGACATCATGCAATCTCCTTATATCAGTCATGGATGTATATCTTTTTCCAAAATATCGTGCGGCCTCACCGCCGTTCGAATGCCGGCCCCACGCTCTGCTGCGGGACTGGCCGCCCCCGTGCAGGTTGTCGTGGCACGGGATCATTTCAGCGGGACCGTGCAGCCCCGGAGAAAGCTCACCATTGGAGTCGTCCGACAAGTCGTCCCCGAGGTCCTCCAAGTCGCTGCTGTCGCCCCCAGCGTAGCAGCCGCGCGCTGGCGACGGCGGGCTTTGCTCGTCCTTGATGCTTTCTTCCATCTGTGTGGGGAAGAACCCAACTTGTAACTACAAAGCAAATTGTTCCATAAAGTGTCACTTCGAAATAAAAATATAGAACATATTACTGGCTGCATATTAGCGAAATAATAACATCACATGAATTATCCAAAAGGTAGAATAGCTCACCTTCATGATGGTATGTATTTGTTTCGTGACTCGAAAATAAGTGAAATATATTGACACCTGCGGATGAAAACTTGTTATGACGAAGCGCACGACTAAATTTGAAAAAATAATGATCATTTCGTACGATAATAACATGTAGGTTTTTTTTCAATTTTGCTAGCTTGACAGCAGTGACTACCTTTTTTTTAATTTTAAGCACTCCGTTTAATAGTAGGAGAACGCTGAATGTGGCATAAACACATTGCTAAAACGGTTTTTACTTCACGTCCACATTTAGATTAAATAAGTACTTTGAATTATTCATGATTTATACAGATGATAGTCAACAAAAAATTAAAATCTTCCGCAAAATAAGTTCGTTTCTCTTGTCAGGGTAAGATTTTCACTGAATTAAAAACCTATATAATATATATAACTCCGCCATTGAAGTAGCGTCATCTAAAAGGCACTAAAAAGGCCTATACTGTCATATAAACACGATTTTGTATTTGATGAAACATACATAAAATGTTTACGGTGTTCATCAAATTGCTGCTTGTAGTTCTCATATAATACGCCTATAGTTTCAGTTGCGGTGGCCTTGGTGACCAGACTGACCACGCATGCTATACGTTGACCTGCGCTGATAAGATCTTTGCTCGGCTCGACTGTCTCGGTAAACAAGACTCACGTTCGTGAAACTTAACTCACAAACATGCAGACAATCAGCACACTTGCGACAAGTTCATTCTATTCAAAAATTTATCCTTGAATACATATGAATGGAAGATATTTTTTAAAATTGAGTATCCAGCATGACATGCCAATCAGGTTAAAATCATTTCGTATTTTTTTTTTTGTGAATAGAGTACGCCTTCTTGAAATGCGTTTATCAAAGTTTTCTAAAACATCGTTTATGGAGCGTGAAAATTTCCACGTTGTTCACCATTTAATGGCTGACATGATCACACGCAATCACTTGAAACTTCGTACATTTACACTAAATTATTCACTGAAAAAATAATTTATTGCACATTCGAGCGTATAATTTATAACCCAAAAAATATTCAAGAATCATCTCTATGCAATACTAAATACCAACAGAGTGGTACACATTTATGAGCGCCAAGTCCTGCACTGAAGCACAGGTTCCCACGGAACGCTCGGTCTGCTCAGCACGGTGCCTGGGAACGGACGAATTCCTAGCACTTCCCTCGCGTTACCCTCTTCACAGGAGGGAGGAGCCTACAAAATACCTCTACGAATCCTGAACCTGGTTTAGAACCACGTCTCACCAATACTGGACCTCTACTAACGCGATCAATAGTCCAAGCGAGAAATATGACCAGCAAGTGTATTTATCCTGACACGAAATGTGATTGATTTTTAATTCAAGTTTAAATTCAATTTTGGGCTCCAAAGCTGCATTTAACCTTCAATCAGAGCTTAAATAAAAGCGTACTAATGACAAAGGCCATTTATGTATATTTTATGGAAGCAGACAGTTTACCAAGTCAACTTCAATTCAGCTTAAACTTGATGTTTAGATAATAACAGTTTTCGAAATTAAATTTTGAAACGAGATGTCTTGCAAATGGGCGTGGCCGTGAATGAAGTCTAATTAGTATATGCAGAATAATGTGGCAACATTATACCTACAGATCTGGGTTCTTAAAATGTTGTAAACAACAAAAAATCTTCAGCCAACTGTAATCCATTTTAGAAAACAACAAATCGAGCTCATGCAAGGGTTGAACAATTAAAAACTAAGAATATTCAAACAACACAAGCGTAAATTTAACGTTTTGAATGTGAGTTTAGTGCCCCGGTCATTTTGAATTTAGTTGCGATGAAGAGTGTGGGTCTGTGGGATCATTTGCAACAGCCGGGTGCGCTTATAATGAACACTGTGGATTCAGTGATCGCTTCTGGGATCCGCCGTAATAAACTTTGTGAATTAACTTGTAACGTTCATTTGTGTATATGTTTTGCTGGCTAGTGTGAGTTCATATGATCTAACATTATGATTTCAATGATGGTTATCGAGACTGAACAATATTCACGAGCAATTTGTCACTAAAATTAAAATCTAGTCAGTTACACGGAAAGAATGAGAATTAATCATGTCCAACTCGGAATCCTCAATGAAATTCTACAAATGTTCTGAATATAATTTAAAATATATATATACATTTACGTATTGATCTTCTGGCATCTATGTAAATAGATCTGGGTTCAATGCAAATGCCACCGCAAAACCTACCACAACTACCAATCCATTTTTATAACAGCTCTAGACGATCGAGGAGTGACTACCAGCGGTCGGTGATCCCTGACTTTGTCTATGAATATATCATTAGTCTCATCGCCTTATCTTTCAATGAGACGGACGCCGCTAATTCTCCGGCTTTGGGGATGATTTTCAGCCCGACCCTAGCGGCGCGTGGCTGCAAATTGTCACGCGTGCCTCGGCGACAGCGCCGCGGCTGCGCGCGCCGATAACGACGCCCGCGAGCAGCGAAGTGAACACTTGCGCTGCTGGCTTCAATGATCGTTATTGTTTAATGTGATGACTTCAATATATTGGGTTATTTAAAAGTAGAAACTACTCTGTATTTTGTAATAGAAGCGACAAAAGAACGGCATTTTTCCGATGAAATTTACAATAAATCAGTATATGACGTTTAAAGTTATGACTAATTGGTATATGATGATAAAAGTAATCAAGTTTATTAAGTGGATAGAAGATTCGCTGAGGGATATCTATAAATGCGTTAACACGAAGGTGAAATTGACTCACATTTAGGTCTGTAATTGCGGAACGCAATCAAAGTGAATAGGAAGAGTGATCCACGCATATTGCCTCTTCACGGGCATTGGCGATTAATAGCTGGGTGCCGTTCCCATCAGTGCGCAATTGTTGGGGATGAAAAAAATACACAGTCGAGTTGAGTTTGTTCCTCCTGATTTTAGTCTTTCGATTAAATGTTAATTAGGTTCAGTTGTAATCTGATTTTCATTTATTGTAGTAACTACGTATTTTAAATTCAGGTCAATTCGGATATAAATTATCATTTTAGACAATTAAGATTCTGCACGTTTTGTAATTATTTAAATAAAATCGGTGGTTTTAATGCAATGGTTTTAAGTTTTGGTTTTAATGCATTCGTAATCACAGAGATTGTTATCGTTGAGTTTGAACCGAATTATAACTTCAAGAACACGATGGAAGTGAATAGTAACCTATGATAACGGACGTGATTTTCTAGTAACGATAAAATTACAACGCGATCCAATGTCCTATATTGATGACGCGTCTCATCATTCTAAGGTAAAATTTATACACAATGGACCAAAACTATTGATAGATGTAATATATTTAATAACTCTTAAAAGAAAATTTTTACTTTCCATGAAGCATTCACACTGTAGGAGCCTTGTACTTCTTGGGCTTTAAGAAGCTTTATCTTACTTCAGTCATGGTATTTCCCAAACATTATTGATATGATATTAGATCATGCCTGCCAAAGGCGGTAATAAATACGCCGTGGAAGCTCCAAAGCCGACCCTTTCGAGGCTGCAGTGCGAGCGCCGGTTTGTAATCGGACGCATGCGCTGCCACGCACTCCGGCTCTGCCCTGCCGATGCTATCACCGTCGCCAGCCTCCCGTATCAATTGACTTCACTTACACCCCACGACGTCGCCACTGGACAAACAAAAGCAAACGTGTCACCAGCCGCCCTAGTCCTAATACGTTTCCTATTGCGTTATGATAAGCTTCCTATTGTATCCCAATCGTCAATTTATTCAATTGAAATTTGTTGTCATCCGTTTACACGATCTACAAAACGTTTTCTATCCCGATAATCATTGTGTAAAACCTTAAATTTATTTTAAAACTCTAAATATATATATATTTTGAAACCTAGAACCTATTTTAAAACCTAAATCGTCAAGGTATCTCATATATTTCACCGTAGTAGCATAATAATGTTCCTGCTGGTGTAGAGCATAGTGACAGCCTACTACGAATTTTGCCATATCCTAAAACGCGTTTTGTGGAAAAAGTGCACATTTTTTTACGCTGTCCGTGGTCTCGTGGGAAAAATCCTTCTTTTTGTCAGTCTTTATTCACATTAGTTGCCCGGTGCCTGTTTTATTCAGTACTAGCCCAAATAATCATTTTCTTCACCAAGCCTCATACAGAAAACTCTGATCAGGTTTCATGGGAGACGCAAGTATTTTAATGCACTAGTCGAATGCCCGCACATGTGACTAACACGCGATTCCTTCGATGAACGCTTAGTGCATGTGACTAACGCGTAGTGCATGTGACTAACGCGTAGTGCATGTGACGAACGCGTAGTGCATGTGACTAACGCGTGGCGCATGTGACTAACGCGTAGTGCATGTGACGAACGCGTAGTGCATGTGACTAACGCGTAGTGCATGTGACTAACGCGTAGTGCATGTGACGAACGCGTGGCGCATGTGATAAACGCGTGGCTCATTTGATGAACGCGTGGCTCATTTGATGAACGCGTGGCTCATTTGATGAACGCGTGGCTCATTTGATGAACGCGTGGCTCATTTGATGAACGCGTGGCTCATTTGATGAACGCGTGGCTC
>NW_025930990.1:15549-63131 GCF_000764305.2 Hyalella azteca
TGAATAATCTTGGTATTGAATAATCTTGTTACTGAATAATCTTGGTACTGAATAATCTTGGTACTGAATAATCTTGGTACTGAATAATCTTGGTATTGAATAATCTTGGTATTGAATAATCTTGGTACTGAATAATCTTGGTATTGAATAATCTTGATACTGAATAATCTTGGTATTGAATAATCTTGGTACTGAATAATCTTGGTACTGAATAATCTTGGTATTGAATAATCTTGGTACTGAATAATCTTGGTATTGAATAATCTCGGTAGTGAATAATCTTGGTACTGAATAATCTTGGTATTGAATAATCTCGGTAGTGAATAATCTTGGTACTGAGTAATCTTGGTACTGAATAATCTTGGCACTGAATAATCTTGGTATTGAATAATCTTGGTACTGAATAATCTTGTTATTGAATAATCTTTATAAGGAATAATACGGTACTGAATAATCTTGAGAGAAAAAGGACCATCATTGCTGCAAGACAAACCCTGTCGAGAAGTCAAGCGCACATCGGTAGAGTCTGCATCCAAAGTGGAGCCGTGCTAAGGTGTAGCATCCTAAAAAATGACACCATTACATTCTTGTTGATCGCTTAACCTTCGGTATTTCGTTTTAATTAAGAGTATTTTGAACTGAAGAAAATAAAAAATAATGGTTATAGCCAATTTAAAAAATTTTGATATTTAGAGCTCCCATGGATCGAAACGCCGCATTCATTTGATTTTGTTCAGTTTTCATGTCTCGACAGTACACAGTAATAGCATTATATATGATTCATCACCAGCAACAGTATCGTATTTGAAAATTTTTGTTGCAGTGTTTAAACGAGCGCGTATCCACAATACCCATAGATCAATTATTATCAGTAGCTGAAATTTTTTACTTTTTGCTGTGAAATCAATAGGTATCACATGACGTTGACTGGATCAAGCAATAAATCAGATTCAATCGCTAAGTTATTAACACTATAATATAATTTACACCAAGAAATTACCATTCCAACGTATGGCAAAATGTGGAATAAGGAGTTTAGGCTTAGTACACGGGAGTTTAAAGGAGTTTTTCACTAATTTACAATATTTTGTTCAGGTATTGTTTGTATAGCCGTAAAAATTATTTGGAGGTAGTATTATCAAGCGCAAGAAGCCTACAGACGTCACCGGGAGCGCAGCCGTGCACCACAAATTTTGCGCACCAATAAGCCTTGAATCGAAAGCCTTGGATCTCTCCGGACATCCACCAAGCAGCCGTGAACCACTCGGCTTTGTCTTCCTCCGGCCTCGCATAAAACCTGCCGTGCACCACCAGGCCGCAGATCGAATCTGACTTCCGGGCATCGTTAAATTACGTAATTTTTCGTTCACCGCATCTGAGGTTAGGTTTCAGATAGCACAGTTCTGTTCCAAAATTTATCGTCCTTCGACAAGTGGCCGTTCGACCGAGGGCTGGTTCGACCCACGGCCTAGATACGGACGGCTTGAAGTATTGAAGGCTACGTTCCGGAAGGCAGGAATCATGATGGTCCATTACATCCAGGGCAGTGGTGGTCTTCGGCAGGCGACCCGACGTCACCTGCTATATTCACATGTTTTTATATTTGGGACTTAGAACTTTAATGCAACGAGTGAAGCCGAGATTTTCTTGCTGCTCTGATTGAAAATTCCTTTCAGAGTGAAGCGAACCAGACAGCTAAGTAATTGCAACCTAGTTGACCTAGAGTGACAGGATACGGTTAAGCCCGCATGTCAATATTCTTTGAAAAAATCATAAGTATTTAAGTCAATCTACTGATTTTACCTTGAAATGGCTCATTGAATTCACTTCTGATGACATTTATTTGAATTTAAACTATATAGGTCGTCAAACAAATGGCGAATAGATCATTTCAGTGGAAATTAAACATTTCATTATGCATCCTCACTCTAAAATATTTACCCGTAGAATTGCATGTAGAATGTAGGGGTTGAAATAATGTAATACTATTAGAATATTTATTACATATTTGGTTTACGTATGTCTAACGGTAATTAAGCTCTAACAATCGAATGAACAATAATTATTTTAAGAACTATATCAATAAAAAATATCCACGCCTAATTAAAGAATTAATATATGAAACCAATGTATTTGTCACTATCACAAAGAAATCCAAATTAGAATAAAATAGAATAGAAGTGTCGGCGTTGAAGACATAGGCCCATAGGCCAAATTACAACATCATTGGAAAGAATACATCTCCAGCGCGCGCAACTTCTCTTCACTGCCACATATCGCAATACCACCAGTCCTAACCTCACAATAACACCAGTCCTAACCTCACAATAACACCAGTCCTGACCTCACAATATCACCAGTCCTAACCTCACAAAGCACCAGTCCTAACCTCACAATAACACCAGTCCTAACCTCACAATAACACCAGTCTTAACCTCGCAATAACACCAGTCCTAACCTCACAATAACACCAGTCCTAACGCAATAATACAAGTCTTAACCTCGCAATAACACCAGTCCTAACCTCGCAATAACACCAGTCCTATAACCTCACAATAACACCAGTCCTAACCTCAAAATAACACCAGTCCTAACCTCACAAAGCACCAGTCCTAACCTCACAATAACACCAGTCCTAATCTCACAATAACACCAGTCCTAATCTCACAATAACACCAGTCCTAATCTCACAATAACACCAGTTTTCACCTCACAATAACACTAGTCCTCACCTCGCAATAACACCAGTCCTAATCTCACAATAACACTAGTCCTCACCTCGCAATAACACCAGTCCTAACCTCACAAAGCACCAGTCCTAACCTCACAATAACACCAGTCCTAATCTCGCAATAACACCAGTCCTAACCTCACAAAGCACCAGTCCTAACCTCACAATAACACCAGTCCTAATCTCACAATAACACCAGTCCGTACCTCACAATAACACCAGTCTTCACCTCACAATAACGCCAGTCCTAATCTCACAATAACACCAGTCCGTACCTCACAATAACACCAGTCCTCACCTCACAATAACACCAGTCCTCACGGCCAAGATTCATCTTGACTTCCAAGTCAAGATTAATTAAAAAACAACTCAACATGTTAACATTCTATTTATAACACGTACATAGTGTATTCAAACCAATGAAAACAACTCAATCGGATAAATAATTGTAACCTGGCCTTCGTCATCATTAATATGCCCGCACACTGAAACATGGAATTATCACTTTTTTGGCAAATTTTGAATATTTGAAAATGCACATTTATTCATCATACAACACGAAAATTAGTGTCCACCCATTAACTTACAAACTTCCAGGATTCGTCAACCCTTCGAAATTATTACCAAAGTTATTAAGGTTTTAATTTTTTGTGCAACGCACATTCAATTTTGTATTTGCATGGATTATATAACCTTCTTGTAATTATTTATCTAAGTTATTTAGGGCAGGTTTAGAGGCCAAAACAATGTGAATAATGACACATGGCAATCGAAGAATTCGAGGAGGGGATACTAAATAAATGGTTCGGCAAATGCTATAAAAGTTGAACAAAAACAACTTTGAAGCTAACTTTTCGACATAGTGTTTGAGCTCATTTTGTGAGCCTTCAGCTGGTATCAATTGAGAAGAAAACTACAAAAGAATCAATAAAACTGTAAAAGTTGTTCCCAATACTTTAGGTTTCTATTATGACCTCATTCACATTATGTTCCCAGGTAAATTGAGAATGCCGTAATTGCTGGTCATCGACTCGCCTCAATCCCAAATCGATTTCAAAGCTGAATTTAAGTTGCGCGTAACTTAGAAATCAGCAAAAAAGTAAAGACGAACGTTAGTGTGAAAAAACACCGGGAGCAACAGGTTTGAAAGCCAATCCACTATTCTTTAGTACTATAATCAAATGCAATATAAGGCTTTAAAGAAAACTCGCAGTTTCCCGTCCAGAATTCTGCAAACGTTTTCCAAGACCTGAAAGACGCGATAATTAACTAGAAATTTGAGCGTGATCCTGAAGGTTGAGTCTGCTGTTATCATCGAAATAAATATCCAAGAGGCATATGAAATGTACGATGTTATAAGTTGATTGAATTTATGGTCACAATAGAGTCCATAAAACTTTGCAGCTTTAGAAATCCCAGTCAAGGGCTTGTTAGACTTTAGAGGACCAAAAAAGTGCTGTCTTATGGGACGTATGCACGAGTCTACTTGTCTGCGTTCCACAGCCAAGGCTTGATTATGGATCCATTGTTCATGTAATGATTCCTCCTCAGCTACGATGCACCCTGGGGCACAAGCGTCGACAATTCCGTATTTCCGCATGTGATGCGCCGCGTCTAATTCAGAGCTAATGTGCACATTGGATCAGATAGAAACCAGTTGAAGATAATCTATTTAATTTTCTTCTCTGGAGCGAACCTTCAGCGAGCTCTTGACTGGAAACTAGGAATCTGACGCTAAAAACTGACCTGTACTCCGGCTAGTGAGTTTCTTGTAACAGTAACTTTGCCCTCATTCATTAATATGATGCCTGGGGATGAAATGAGGATTTAAAGTGTACAGTTATACCATGCGGTTGCAACTGTGTGTCGGCACTTTCCATTCCACTCTTGCCAATTCCTAACATAATTACTGCAGCTTAGTGAATTCGGTCAATTCTACGGGGTAAAGAGTCACGTCTTGTTCATTTTTTTCGTAACAACTTTGCCTGAGGTTTTTAACGAGCAAGCTATAAATTTCTATTTTATTTTTAGTCTGTAAGTTCATTAATGTATACCAAATGAGGAGTGAGGCAGAGATTCGTTTTCAATATACTTGAAATTTAAAATCACTCCCTTGGTCAGTGTTAAATCCGCAATATGGTTTCCAGCAATTCATCTTCAATTACAACAATACAATGAAAAGTTGAGTTTCATGAGGAAGAGTTAGCCTCTCAACTTGCATGTTGCAACTAAAGCAAAACCATAAAATAAACAATGAAATAATAAAATTGGTCAAATAATTTCAGCCAGTAACCTAGTCAGAAAACATATAGCTGATTCAACTACCTTTGTTTGGTGATGATGAAACAAAGCAATGAAATACAACATACAAACAGCAAATACTTTTCAGATCGACGTCGTTGTCTGAGGTCCTTTGGCACAATTTGAAATATGATTTATTCATAATTAAACCTCAATTCCTAATTATCTAAGCAAATCTCGATGATCTAAGTTTGAATGAAGCAGAATAATTTAAACGCCTTTGGACATAATAACCCTTCATTGACACTTGAAATGTATTACTGCCATAAGCCGCCGCCAAGGGTTCAATTGATAATACTCACAATAAGGCGAGTCTTGTCACGTTCCAGAAGCTAACCAAGTTGACATGTTCGCACCACAATAATATTATTGAATATTTTATTGTATGAATACGAGCAATAATTGGTTGCAAATAGTTAATGGATACATATTTCTGTACAGCTTTGAATAATGAGATAATATGTGAGCTTTATCTCATCCGGTGCATTTATCCAATCGTGTTGCAAGCAACCAGTGAGCCATCAATTCATCATCCAATCCTCCACTATAGCAGCCGGCGAGCCTTTACTTATAATCATCCAATCCTGTTATAAATCAGGACCATCATTCAATCAATCCATTGAACATATTTAAACAATGAAAACGTGACATGGTTTTATGCTTTATTGCTTATTATTGTTGCTAATAGATATTTTATCATTGCACAGATATTTTTAGTTAATTTTGTGCCTAAATTAACCAAACCTTCAAACTATAAATGGCAAGCATCTCTGAATATCAAAAAGGCCAAATTGTTGGTGGTCGTACGGCAGGTGCTAGTGTGACAGAAACTTTCCGAATGCTTGACGTTTCTAAAGGTACTGTTTCAAACACCTACAGAACCCAGTTCCCATGAAGACTTCAAAGCATTTAGAGTGGTATAAATTATCTCAGAACTGGTCCCTTGGGCAGTGGGAAAATGTGATTTTCTCTGATGAATCATCATTTATCTTATTTCCAACTATAACCGAGTTTACATTTGGAGACAGATTTATGGTTAATTTTTGAGATGCAAGTCGTTTATTTAGTCTCTGTATTGTTCGGGTATTGAGGGATAGAAAAGGTGTTCAGCCTAACATAAAAGAAATTTTATACAGCGCTTTTCGGTTTATTGAATTTAGATGCATATCATTTCAAAATAAATCTGTAGAAAATAAATTCCGCGATATTTCAAAGTAGCAACATCATGCTGGTCGACAAGAATCCTAACCCAGTTCAACTACCGTACCGGTCAGGTTGTCTGTTGAAAAAGTTGTTCAACGAGACGGTACGAGTCATAAAAGTGCCGAGGCTGGTAATTCGGAATCTAATTGGAGCGTCGATTGCTGGATGATGGCGCATCATATAGGACGACCGAATGCTGTTTATTAGTTTGAATAAGTTCACAAAATGTTTTCAACAAGAAAAATTTCTTCAATTATTCCCAACAAATTGCACAGAACAATTTGGTTTTTCAACAAAGCCATTCGTTCGATGAACTTTTGCTTAAGATAAATTATTCTGCTTTCTCCGGGTTACAAACACTTAACCTGAAAGAAGTTAATTTTCATGAAACGTCGATTTTGTTCGGTATTATATGATCAAAATTTTACTTACAAATACTTACAATGAATTGCGCGGTAATTGTTGACTCTTTATATAATTAGCGTCTCCTACAATGTCATCCAATTTCCTGGACAGAGGCCGCATGACGTGGGTCGCCAGAAATGAAGAGACCTTTTTAAGAAAAACCTAGCGAGCAGAGATAGCGGAGGTGCCCTAGCCTCCTCCCATGGAATGGCCTGGCCAGATCACAGCCACAGGATCCCGCTATCAACGCTGCATTAAAAACTTGCATCTTGCACAAAGGAAGCTGTACTCTAAAGCACGTGGAAAAACTGAAATGATTCTTCATCGCCCCAAGTGTAACACATGAAAGAAAATGATGGTTATCTAATTATGTATTATCACCGGCGGTTATCTAATTATGTCGGCGGTGGTCGATTTTATAACTTCATCCACTTAATAATTTCATGAGGTATTAAAATTATGATTTAGTTGAATGTGATCGATTAGAAATAGAATTAAATTATACGAAATTTTCAATTTACTTGAAAAGATTAAATATGATGCTGACTTATCTCTTTTGAAACAGGAGAGCACTATAGTTCATGTGTGTCCAAGCCCGTGGCTTGTGCTGATTTGCGGTGTGTTCATATTCGGTCTTTCGTTTCATCTAAATTTTTCATATTACTTCTACTGATATGTAATTGTAAGTAGACGTAATCAATAAAAAAATATCAAATGTGCTGCACAATTTCTCCGTCGTAGGTCCTAAAGGAACCGATCACGTTACTTTCGTTTTAAGAGTAATCCAAATACCTTCTACGTCTTAGTGTCAGTCACAATTTTGAAAATTAATATTGTATACATGTACGTATAGTACAAAATGACTGTAAATTCCTTCTGTCTAATACCAGGGCATAGTAAGAATCTGTTTGAACTATATCGTGTCCAAATGGTGTTAAGAATTGTTGATTGGCCTTACGGTATTTCAGTTCGAGACATACAAGGCTGATGTCATTTTCATTTTGCTAGAACATTTCTTGTTTTCAGAAGAACGATACTCGTGTAACAGAAACTCCGATCGATCATTTACTGCGGAACTTTATGTCAGCCTAAGTCGCCGCATCCTATAACTTGAGATCCTAGATCAGATAGATTATCCTATAACTTTTAACGTTTTTTACTGAAAATTCATTTAACATTATTTAGCTTTTTTAGAATACTTATTAAACTATAGGATTTTTGCAGTTTAATGATAGATTTTTGCAATTTTGAATTAAAGAACTTGCCGTTAACACTGCAAATGGCTTGAAATGCACGGAGTACGCTAATTCGAAATAGTGAAAATTTTGTCAACCATATCAGAAGGCTTATTAAACGAGTACGCGAACGGAATTACATGAAATATAGGCGTGCAACTTGCAAAGATATATTAACGAGCAGATATATAGAGGACAGCGTTTATGTCTCGATGGAATTCAATTCTTGAAATTCAGTGCAGCCGAGTAACAGTGTTGCAATTTACATACATATAATTAGCGAATTTGAATTGCATGCATCGAAGCAAGAAAAAATTCATTGAAATTAAAGAGAACTTCAGAAAACAAACAGAATTTCAGACTTTACTGACGATGTCAGTAAAAAATATGACAGTAGAGTCTACTGACTTTACTGTCAGTAGACGATGTACAATAAACCAATAAATCAACGTGGCGTGAAACTGTAACAATTTGAATGTCATGCAAAATATGAATAATACTATGAATAATTTCCAAAAAAATATATCATAAACATAACACGGAATTTCAACATTGTAATGCATAGAGCCCCTCATGCTATTGTACTGTTCTCTATTTCAAGAACGAACAGGAAATTCATGCCCAATTAGGCTACTTGATTGTAACACCGACGTTAATAACAAGACCTACTGTATTTTCACCCGTACATATACATAGTATAGTTATCGAATCTCCTTGCACAAGTTCCATAAGATCTGGAATACTCATAATCCATTGATTCAAATGGCCTGTAAGTTAATGTTCAATTTTAAATTTCAGTTTAACAAATTTAATTTCAATTCTCGATAGAGTGAACTCGTCCTCAGCTTTGCGTACACAAAGCATTTTTCGAAATGATCTGAAAGCCCATTTAATTTTCAATGAATGGAAACGACTGACTTGTCTTTGGCGTAAAAAATCGTCTGTTTTAGAGGTTTTATCAGTTTTCCAACTCAATTTAAATAGTTTTTCTGTGTATAGTGACCGTATTCATAAGTAAATGATTAATAGGCATTGAAACAAATATAGTAAATGGACAATTATCTTTGAGCACGACATTTATCGGGATGAGTTTAAACAGACTAAACTACGATTATAACAGTATTGATTATTTTTAATGCCGCAAGATACCATCGTCAACACTGGCTTGGACAGGAATCGAGCTTTCGAATGAACAAGACTTGTTACTTCTCCTGCAGCGCATCTTGACGCCGCGCTGCCGGCCGCGCCTCACGTCGTCCAGGAGCTGCAGAGAACCCGAGTCCCCGAGCACGTGGGCGAACCCGGCGCTGAGGAGGGGGGGGAGAAGTGAAACAAGTGAATACGGGGTGAAAAGCCATTAATACGAGGGAGAAAACTCGTGGGTATCAGCTATCATGCTTAAATAAAACACTTGAGTGCGAGGCTCTGAGGAGTGAGAGAACACCGGAGGACTGAAAAATGTCAGGAAAGAGAGCACGAGTTTAGTCGTAGTAAAATAAATTCATTGCATGTAGACTTACATGACGTAGGCATCTAAGTTATCTTCGGCTTCATCTCGGAGCAGCTCAAAAAGAGAACACTTGGCGCATGCTGTGGGATCATTGTAGACTTTCCACAAGTGATTTACACGATCCACAATCCCATCAGTTTTCAGTGCCTCATGAGTCCTTGGGTGCTGGTTCTTCTTCGTATATAAACTACCTAGTAGGTCAGGTACATCTTCAAGGTAAAGATCGAAGGGATCATCCACACCTCTCCTTCGCCTTCGCCTCTTCCTCTTTCCTGCGGGTCCAGTTTCCCCTTGAGCTCCAGCATCACCTGGCATCCCTCGCGCTCCAGCGTCTCCAGGATCTCCGCTCATGCCGCCGAGGCCCGCCATGCCAGCCTCGCCTGGATCACCCGCCATCCCTGACGGTCCAGCAGCACCCGCTGCCCCGTTGACTTGAGGTCCCATGGGTCCAGTTGGCCCTTTAATTCCTTTAAATCCTTTCAGTCCCTTATCGCCTTTAATGCCTTTATCACCTTTCATTCCTTTGTCGCCTTTCATTCCTTTGTCACCAGTAGGTCCTTTGTCACCTTTATCTCCAGCAAGGCCGCTGAACAACAACGCTCTTAGGAACGTCTTTAGTACGAGAGTTGCTAGGATACCGTACGTCCCCAGAGCCAACGATGCAATCAGCTTGATAAGTTTCTTATCATACTCTTCATTATAATCCTCTGATGGCAACACTATTAAGTTGCCATGATTGTCATCGTAGCCTCCAGGACTATGCCCATAGCCATATGTATTCTGTCCGTAGGTTCCACCATAGGAATAGTCATCCTTGTTCTCGAGTTCGTCGTATTCGCTTCTGCGTTGCAGCTTTGATGGAATTTCTTCTAATTTATTGACGAATCTTTTCCTTCGTTTCAATCCGTTTTGATTTTTTGGGGCAATGTCATCATCGAAACTACTGAATAGCGACTGTAGTTTCTGTATGCACAACTCATGTATTTTGTCATCGTGGTTGGAATTTCTCTTGCATATATAATCACTGATACGCGAAATCATTATTGGGCTATCAGAAATTCTTTCCAGCACTAATGAAAGTAAATCAATCTTTTCGTTAATGAAGTTTACTAGGTCGTCATCCATCTTGTCCAGAACTGCCTTCAAATCTTCTTTTATTACAGTCAACAAACTTGCAGGTGCCTGACAGGTGTAAAGTGAGTCTCGTTGAGAAAGATGCCAGATGAGCTGCTCCAGAGGAAAATATTTCCTCTTATCTGAATATAATTTTTCAATGTCTCCCATTTTGCTCGTAAGAATTAATTCTATCGAATTTGTCAATAGGGTCTGAATTTTATTGTTCATGGCTTGGGAGCATGGATCGAGTATTCGTAGGTCTAGGAAGACACGGCTCACTTCTTCAATTTTTTCAATAAGAATTTTTTTAGCAGAAGGAAAGGCTGGGTTGCCGAATGATTGATCCAATTTGGAGATGTTCTGCAGAGGTGACGTCAGTATAGAATTGTTTGCATGAAAGCTCATCCCATAATGAAGCCCATTCATGAGTTCAGCAATTTCAGCCAGTGCTCCTGCTTCAATTATATATTTAGGTATAGTTTCATTGAAGTCTTTGTGTATTTCTTGAGTCTCATTTGATTGATGTTTTTGCAACACTAATCGCTGGGTTTTATCCTCAAAAGAATCTTCTCTCGCCAGAGACACTTGACCGTTCATGGTCCCGACAGAACCGTGAGAGATGAGCGCCAGAGCAGCAAGGAAAGACCACAAGGCCACCATCTGCAGGATTAAAAGTGGCATCTTAAATGTGAGAGTATAAATTAAGTATGTTAACTTATTATGTAGAGTCGAGGAATAACGAACCTCCCGATAAGATAATAATTTTAAAAAGGGCCTATAATTTATTTTCGATTCGTCTTTCCTTTGACGGATATTCCACAAAACAAATATATTGAGTTAAGGAAGATAAGAAAGCAGTACCGTGTTCAATGAAGTATTTTCACCTACATTCTAAACATCTAAACATCTTTTGGCAAACCTTAATTAATGGCCACCATCTGGCTTGAACACAAATTAATGTACATGTAATGAGATAATTCTTCCGCCAGGAATCATGCAGTTTATATTTCGTGAAAATTTTGAAAGTTAACACCCACCATATTCATTAGAGAAGTAAATGTACGATCGACCCTTAGCAGATTCTCAAAACATCGTTGCGAGTCTGAAAGAGTAAAAATTTAAGTTATTGGTCTGATTTTTCAAATACACAGTTAAAATAATATTTCTTATATTTTTTGGGTTTGATTCCATAAATACAATGCATCCCACACAAATTTCCTCCGTATTCATAAAGCATCTTGAGAAAATCATGCCTATTGCTTAAAAATTCATTTTCATCAGTATTATTATTCCAGTGACTTTAATTACGAGTAATGAACAGTTAGGAAAAAGTGCGATCTGTTATAAAAATGCTAACTAATGCTGCTAAGAAGAGAAAGAACGAACAAAAATTCGTATTATCACTCAGACATACGAGTAAGAATATATGTTCACATAATGACGGACTTTTTGCTACTGTGTCGGTTTGCCCAGCCAAAACTTATTATAGTGCTACGTCCGCTTTTTACTCCTGCTCTGGGTAAGGAAATATGGCACTATTTAGACTATACCTGATCATTATGCTAATGAATGAATGGCACTTAAATGTATTGCGTATTCACGTGTGATTGTCCAGGCGCGAATGAGTCGGCACACTAAACCACCAGTTTAAGTATATGAACAATTCTCATAGATTAACAATTTTTATTGACCGCTTTACTTTTTTAATCCCTTCAAGCTCATTCACTTCATTATGAGCGGACACAATCTACGAATTGCTAAGTTTCAAACTGGTTCTGTGAGACAATTTTTAATTTCAAACATTCAAATGGTTATTAGTTTCAAACATTCGAATTACGATTACCATGTCCTGATAATTCGAATCCAATGCATCACGCATACTTTCACGTCTTCTACTGTCTGATAGCTCATTGACTTTTATTCTCAGACGTAAACCGTCAATTAATCAGTCATTCATGCTCAATATTTGATAAGACAATTATTTGCAATGACTTCCCCTAGCAGCGCTCTGAAGTCGTTGATCAAGGCGAGAAATGAGCTAGTGAACTTCAATTTGTTATAACTTACAATATGAGCGTCCAATTGAACAGCAAATATGCATTCGTTTTTTAACACATTATAACTGCCTCAGTATTTCAATATTCAATATCAGTTTCTTTGTTCTACCTATTTTGGTGATCTAGAGAATGCAAGCCTCGCTTCCAACTGATTAGCATCGCTCTTGACAAGCAATCACCATGAGTCGTCAGTAATGCCGCTACTCATACCCGATTAAGATCAGTTAATATTCTACGTTTCAGGACGTTACTTCATTAAGGTTTTGGTCACCAATCACACTCTGCTCTAAAAAAATAATAGCTCTAAGAAAATTTCAGAAATCTAGGAAACAGCAGATTGTCATGCAGGCCGTTAGGCGAACGGTCAAGCAAGAAAAAATTTTAAGGTGTTTGAAAAATATATTACATACAATTATTTGACTAAATATGATATACGTAAAAAGAATGCACGTTTAGTGTTAATCGCTTGGTTTATCAATTAATGGCCTCTATAGTTTTGATGATCAAGCTATAGTTCACACATCAAATTCATTATTTGACAATAACAACTGCAATTATATTACCATCAGCCTTGCGTTCCTAATAATTAATGTCTGCAAAATCAATGTTCACGGAAAACTCACCAGCACAGCATGTCCTGCCCTTCAGTACACAGCCTGCACCACGATACCTGCACCACTGAGGGCCTCACCGACCACGCAGCGCCCGGCGCGGATTTGGGTCAGAACCCTGGATCTCGATCGGACTCGGAGCGCCGGCGTTGCGTAATGCGCAGTGAGCAAGCGACGCGTCAGGTTTGGAAGACTTCACCGTACCCTCAGGTCAGTGTGGCCGTTTGACGAGGCTACGGTCGGCAAAGAATGAGATCATCAGAAATTGCGACTTCACTTTTTGAGATAAAATTAGGCAAGAAAATTTCGATGCTGTTAGCTGTGGCAAGTTTAGTCCATTGACATAGAAGAAATTTTTTGTGATTATAATTACAGAATTAGCATTGTGGCTCCAGTCTTCCGCCTATTTTGTTGAAATATTATTGTATGTCTCCTACGTTTGCTGGAAGTACACACGCATAATACAAGCGTGTACATGTATGAAATTTTTGCAACCTAAGCTGTGGCCATTGTAAAGAAATCCAACGTATCCCAGTTTGTAGCCTCAGCTCCTCTGCATATTTTGAATCGGCCGCAGCGTTTACAATTAAATAAAAATACTGTACCAAGCCATGCGAGCATTGCTGTAACTTTTTTTATACAAACGTATCGTGTTGTTTTTTTATATAATATTTGACGACGGAGTCTCTTGACAATGTTAATTACGAGAGACTGAGGCGCTGCCGTTGATCCCACGTGCCGCCTTGAGGGGCGAAAAAGTGGAGCATCGGACCACAGCTACGGACCTCAGAACAGTCCAGCTCGTCCGCTTCCGCAGTCCGCAGCGAGGTGCTGGTGTTGCTCCGCGCGTGTTGCCTTCTCCGATAACATAATTCATTCATCTCTAGTTAGAGATACTATTTGACGAAACTATACTATGTAAATTATTGATGAGGTGGAGTGTTCCAGATTACGAAACAAAATCGGTTTGGCCACATAGATTTTTTAATCTATTCTGGCATGCTAAAAATTTGGTTTGACAGTAGTATTTCTTGAATATTAGGGCATGGATCGGTTATTTTTACTTATGGAACTAAATTGATTTGTGCAGTGAAATAGCATACATATATTTTTAATGTAAAAATATGGCTGACCGCCGGCCTCATTAAATGGTTATTTTTGTTGCGTAGACAGCTGTATTCAATTTGAGGGACTAGGATCGACCAACAAGATAATTCTAAGTTTCTATAACAAATCATATTGAGGCTTGATCATATTCTGAGAAAAATATCAGTACCCACATGACACATACAGCCGCTCATCAAATAAAGGGCGGTGAGAAATTAAAGATTTTTTAGTCTTTAATTTAAAAGACTTAAAGACTTTACTAAGACGTTTGATGTAAATTTGAATGCAAATTATGGATAGAAATTAGTGGTTGGACAAAAATAATTTCATTTTTGTGATTATTTTTCCTTCGCTGAATATTAATTATTGGTCCAATCGACATACTACCGCGAGATCGACACCCTCTAGTTTTCTATTGTGTCCGCTTTACAAATGTTTTTCACTCATTCATTTAAAAATCAAATATAAAATATTTTCAAATTTAAGACAGAAATTTTATGAAACGAGGGAGATTAGGCAAGTGAGGCACGGTTTAGTGCTTCAAAATTTGTGAGGAAAAACTCAATAAAACCTATATCGTTACAACTCTAAATAGTAAAGGAGTAAAATCAAATGCTGCGCCGGAGCTGGGCCCAATTATTTCAACTGTGTATTGCTATTGAATGAAAACTTATAATACAGCACCTCATGACCGGCACCCAAGTGTATATAAATTAAACGGGTGCTCCGTAAATTTCGTCAAAATATTTTGAAATTCTTATGGAATTTGGTATGAAATTTCTCTTATTTTATTAACAGGTTCTGGAAGCGATCTTTGAATTTTTATTGTGCATGCATGTATGCGGAAATGATGACAATCAGACGATAAGAAGGAAAATTTATTATATTCACAACAAAACCTTAGAATAACATTTCGGACCGGGAATGTTCTGAATTTGGAATCTCCTTAGAAAACCACAATCTAATAATTTAATCATAGTGAACTCAGTTTTAGATAGAAGAGGATTCACTGCAAGTAAATGTTGTAATTAGTAATAACATAAAAACCTTTTTTTATGCCAAAGAAACAAAACAGGCAAATGTATGAAGAAGAGACTGATAATATGAATACTAGCCTAGACAGCCTTTACGGTTAATTCGAGCCCAAACATCTACAAGGAAAAAATCTAACGGTGCAATACAGACCTGCCAGTCAGCGCACCAGAATATTTTGACAATCAAGCAAGTTCGTCGCTTCTATCCAACTCCACAACTTGCAGCTCTTCAGTGAATTTTCAGAACTAATTCAACCTGGTACATAATGTTGACCATGTATTTGTTGTTTGATTGATCTGAATACTTTTACGTATACAATTTTTGAAAATCGCAAATACTGACATAATCTTAGGTTAATTTAAGTTAAGTAAATATATGAAAACATTAATCAATGTCTCCCGAATGAATGTATTGTCTAACGGGTTCAACTTGCATACCGGAGAAATTCAGGATAAAATAACAAAAAATTATAAATATACCAATGAATATTGTTCATTATTCATTAACGAATACTCGATCTGCGATGAGTCAGATTTGATTTTTATTTGATTTGATGCTCTTTTCAATCTGACTTTTCAGATTTGATGCTCTTTTCAGATGACTACCAGAACGGGTCTTTTCCCAATCATTTGGGTCACAATTCTACTAGCTGGCAATCACGGACACCGCTCCAGCAGGGATGAGTCAAGTCGTCTCACTTTTATAAGAAATCAAGATAATTTCGACCAACAGCGCATTCGTTTATTAGGTGAACATCAAATGTATTTTGATCCAAAAGGTGCAAGATTGAAATTAAATTCTAATTTGCACCATGAGAGACTAGCTACCGGTGCAAGAATCTTTCCAAAAATCAAACAAAATTACACAAGCTATGCGGGCAATTACACCAAAGAGACTGTAACGGACTTAGTGAGTTCTGAAAAGACCTTCAGAACTTTTGGCAACAAATCTGCGAATTTCGATCCGTTTGACCAGGAATTTTTACAGGATATCAACGAAGATGATGTTAATCATGATCGCGTCCTGGTAAATGTACTAGTTGGCCTCTCTGAGATACTCAGCAAGTTTGGTTTTGGTCCTGATTATTGCTCACCTACCTTTACCATCCACGACATTCATCTTGCGTCACGAGACATCACTGAACATTTATTTCTCAATAGCTCTAAAAAATCAACGAAGCTTTGGAAGGACGCCAGTCATCCGTTACGCCGAAGAATACGTGAGATTACCGACAAGTTGCTCGTCCATAAAGAGGACTGTAACTTTGGGGGTTCCAGACAAAACCGTATTAAGAACAGTTTCGAAAAGCTCATTTTCAATTTGGACAATGGACTGAAAAAATATCTGTCTGCTAAAATTTTTCCAATAATAGACTACGTTAGTTCTAGCCCATATGACCTTGTAGAAAAGCTGTTCCCAATACTCGTCCATATTTGTACAGGTACATTTGGAGAGAAAGGTTCCAGTGTAATTCTCTGCGAAAAAGATCTATTGCGTCTCATTCTGAAGGTGCATGACCGCCAATCTGAAGATAATAGTAATACTGACCATCTGATGCGGTACAAGCGCTATGCTGAAGTAGAGGAATCGGAGACATTGTTGACGTCGGAAGATTCTGCATCGCCCGTAATATCCACCGACATTGAAAAAAGTGGAAGCTACGGGGCAGAAGGCTACGGAGGGTATGACGACCCAGGCGTAATCGTAGTTCCTCATGAGGATTATGATACCAGTTACCCGTACCTGCTGAAATTTTTGGCAGCTTTATCCATTGCCACGTGGGTCTTCCTCGGACTTCTTGCTGCTCAGACTTTGGCTGCGCTTATTCTCTTGGCTGGTCCGAAAGGAGCTAAAGGTGATAAAGGTCCCAAAGGAATTAAGGGGATGAAAGGTGACAAAGGAATGAAGGGCATCAAGGGAATGAAAGGCGATAAAGGAATAAAAGGAGTGCAGGGGCCAAGTGGTGCAATAGGAGATACCGGAGAGGCTGGCGAGACAGGTGAAGCTGGCGTAATAGGGGACACTGGGCCAAAAGGCTTCAAGGGCCCTATAGGAACAATGGGAACTAAAGGCACCAAAGGACCAAAGGGCGCAAAGGGTGATAAAGGAGACAAAGGGGCTAAGGGGTTAAAAGGTGTAAAAGGGAATCCAGGGAGGAAAAAACGTGCAGCGCATAATAGTCAGTTAGGTTCCGATATGCCCGATTTGCATGACACTCCTCAACTCCTCGAAGTTTTGTATCGTGCGAACAACATAAACGCTCAAGAAACGTATCAAAATTTCACCAAAATGGAGATGGTCGACATTATGAACTCACTTTGGAAGCAGTTACAAAGTCCTGTTGGTTGTCTACGCTGTGTTTTGTTCGAATACTTGAGTGTCCAGCCATCGGACTCACTCGACTCCTACATAACGTGAGTAAAATTATATCAAATTAATCATTTAACCACTTTTTTAAATTTGATGAATAAAATTAATCAGCAAAGTTGAAGAAGTATCTCATCATTGTTTCCATGGGAAAACGCTTCTGCATTGGGAAATTCCTAGACAAAATAAGACAAGTATTTTGTTTGTCTGTAGACTAACTTTCTCCCGAGTTTAGTTAGTGAGCATCAAAATCTTCATTTGCATTCCTTGTTTTGTATTTATTTGAATAAATTGCAGATGTCTCCCAGGCATTCATGCATTCTCTCCCGACAGCACCTTGAACTTACATGTGTACCAGTGCGAGTTTCCAACTCCACGGCACCAGGTACTCTCTTGTTCACCCCCTCCCTCAATGCCAGGTAATCTTTTGTTCCACCACTTGTTCCCTCACCTGTTCGCTCTCTCCCCAGCGCCGGGTTCGCCCACGTGCTCGGGGACTCGGGTTCTCTGCAGCTCCTGGACGACGTGAGGCGCGGCCGGCAGCGCGGCGTCAAGATGCGCTGCAGGAGAAAGAAAAATTCTTGCAATGTTCAGTACCTGAAAAATATTTGATCACAAACACATCGTCATCCTATTTAATTTTAAAATAAAACTACTAATAATGCCTCGTGTTAAAGCTTGAAATAAGTTTCATTTGCTGAAAGTTGCTGAAATAATATGCAATGAAACAATCGAAAGATTGATAATTATAATTTTTACGTATTTCAAACAAAAAAGTGAAAGTTTCCGGTTTCCGTAGTGCATTAACTGTCTAAAAATTGCGTTATTTACGTTAAAAAATCGACGGCCATCGAAAAAACCGCAGATATGTTTATTAAAATGAAAGTGTGAATTACTAACGCAGGTCGCGAAACGTCAGGTGCTAAAAAGTGATTTTCAACAAATTTTCGGTTCCATTTTGATTAACCATACAGAGTCGTAATTTATCAAGGAGTTGTCGGCACTTCGTGAGACCCTATCATTTTTTCACAATTCGAATTATTTTGAATAATTTCTTTAGATAGTAGGATTAACCAATGAATTTCTCACTATAATATAAATATCGACATGAAAGTTTTTCCTGGTAGAATAAAATTAATTTTGAATCAGAAAATTAAATTGGCTCTACATCGGCTCTACATTCATGATTAAAAATGACAATTTCACGTGTAATTTCGGCAAAATATTTGCTCTTCTTTGTTTATAGGCAATTATTTATTAGTTCAGTAAATCTCCGACTGGTTTCTTGTTTTAACTTCAAACCCAAAAGATATTAAACGTGGTTAATTTAACAAAAGTTCTAATTACAATTAAGCATGTCCGCAATATGTCTCATAAAAAGGCTCATACAAATCAATTAAAAAGTGATAGGGACCTAATCTATGCGAAGCCTGTTGTTGTCCAGACACTGGATAAGCAACGGTGAAGGGAACATCAAACGCAGTGAAGTTTGGCATTTACCTGATCGGGTTTTCATCTTTGAATGCAATTTTCTTTCCTTTCGATCTTTCCAGCTATTTACATCAGCTATTACTCTTTCTGAGACTTAAAATTTTATTCAGATATGAGAGCGAAAAATTTGTTCTCCGAATTAGATTACGATCATATGTAAATTAAATTAGACGAACATTTATTTCAGTTAAAGTGAAAATATAATAAAAATTAATTACGTTTTGGAGCTTTGAGGAAGATTAGATTCTTTAATCATTGTTCTTATGTCCTCTGCAGGCCCTGCATTTACAGGCCTGTGCCTTTTATAGAAATCTTCGTTTTTATATCATCTCCGGAAGAAATGAAATCTGAAGTTGTGAACTGCAACTTCAACTTTTCTATCTAACGACCATCACATCACAACCATAAATATTTTAGTCTCACTGCCAAGTCCCCAGCGGTCGAAGTTTTTTACAGTGGGCAAAAAATTGTCTGTAAAAAACGTTAAGCTACAACTGTAATAATCAACTTTAGAACAAATTTAAAATTCATTCCACTTCCAGTGATTTAATTCTATTAAATAATCATATCAGTTGCTTGGGGGTGACTTTGCATGGGATCACGGTGAAAAACATGAAATCGTGCGTGTTTGCATAAATTTCAAATTATTCACATTCTACATCAATAAATAAGTATGATGAAATTAAAATTTGTATCTTAGTGGAAAATTGTGAGGTATGTGCCTGTAAACATTTTAAGTTAAAAAAATTCTTAAGCAGATGTTCTGGCAACATCGACCCATATATTTGTAGGACGTGTCTTATCGTCTTGCGTTTACGTTATTAGAATAGAAATGTCGGCATTGAAGAAAATAGGCCCATGACCTGTTACCGATTCTTGAATTTTTCGTGACTTGATTCACAAGGGATCGGGAATCTGAAACAAATAGAATAGAAGTGTCGGCGTTGCAGAAATAGGCCCATGGCCTATTTAATAGAACTAATTACAGTGCATATGAACTTGGATTCTACGAAGACAAGGGAACACAGGTTTTTTAATTGAAATGGGAATACGTGTGTTATTCACTCGCTGAAGTGATTTCAAAAAGATGAATGAAAAGCAAGACATGTAAAAAATCTGTGAGGAGTTAAAAAAATTATTGTCCGCACCCTCTGGGTTGCCCTGGTCCCGTAGACATAGCCGTAGGGACATTTGATCTTTGCTCTGAGCTATTATCTTTCCATTTGAAGTATTTCCATTTGGATTCCTCTAATAAACGGTGCCTATAGTCAGTATAGTGAACCGATCACTTCAGCATTTAAAGCGCATTTTCTCATTTATGGAAAAAAGGCGCTATTGTGCTTGTCATGTCCGTCCGTCCGTCTGTCTGTCCGTGACTTCACGGATGGACGAGAAAATGCGCTCTCTGTCACTCACTGCAGTGAGTACTGATCTAATTTTTTATGCTCCTCCTGAGTTACAATTTCAGTTTGCAATCATAGTGCAGTTTTCCACTCGCTAAAATATTGTCCTATTTCATCTTGAGAACTGCCGTTTTAAACCGGTTTGAAAACCTTGATTTAAATGTAACCTTGTATCATTTTTTATTAATTCATTCATTAAATATTAAAGGAACATTAATTCCATTAATGTTCTGACTAAGAATGGACTGATGAATTTTTAATTTAAAAAAGATTCTCTGGAGTTATTTGAATTGAAAAATGCCTGCCGTGTACAGTTTACTAAGCGTTTACATGTGACCTGATAAGCGACCTGAGGTTCATTTGCATACATTTGCAACCGTAGCATGGCCAAGGCTTGATATGTAACAAGGATTTTGAGGCAATTTGAGAAGATTTATTCGTATACGTAAATTGGACCTTCACGTAGTGGATCTGTGTATATCCCCGTAGCCAACAACGGTTCATATCATTTGAAACGAAAACAAATCTATTATATCGCTTATTTACAATTCAACACTGATTAGTATGCATTAAAATATTTCATTTACTTCATTAAAATGGAACATTTTCATGTGACAGTGATAGTGAGACTTCCAGCGTGCAACTATTTTTAGAGCACATGTGTTTGGTCCTTAAATTTAAGTCTCGGACGAAATGCTGGTCCCTAACATTCAGCTCATTCTAGATGTCTATTACATAATTTCGTGTTAACATTTATATCATATCAATTTAGGATTTTTGACAGGATAGGTGGCATGGAGCCTAGCGCGTCAGTTTTCCTGTGCTACGGGACCTCGCTGGCTTGCGCTGGTCAGGCAAATTTCTTGCGCCCCCAATCAGAGGACTTCAACCGGGCCACCACTCGGGCCAATTCACTTTTTTTCAAGATTTGTGTGTTTTCCTGGACATAAATCCAATTTAATAAATTCAATATTCTTTGACGTTTGCTCTCCATCGCTATTTAGGTGGAACTTAATGTTTCCTTCCGCTGAATGAGGAGGTCGCGCTTAAGTTTTGTGCACATGTCTGGGTTTAGATTGATATTAATTAACTAATAAATCGATATTAATTAGCTTAGATTGATATTAATTAGCTTAGATTGATATTAATTAATTAATTTGATATTGAGCGCTGGATCAAGCGTGAATTTGTATTTTCAACGCAATACTAGCGGCGAAAATGCAAATTCCACTTAATGGAATGAAATCATTGATAGAGGTGTTATTATTAAAAAATATAAAAGGACGGTTATGTACTGGTCAATAAATCATTTTTCTTATTGTAACTCACGCAATCAGTGTAACTGCGAGTGAGTAAATCAGGGCGCGAATAAGCTTATATAATAATCTTCTTACTGATAAGTTCAAGTTAAAAAGGTCCGATGAGGTTAGGTTACGTAAGGTTAGAGGTTAGATAAGGTTTGGTTAGATTGGGTTTGATTGGGTTAGGTCGACTAGAGTTTCTCTTATATCATATTCATGCGACTTCAACTACAGCAAAAACACAAGAGTACCACAATGTGTTGTGTGTGTTTTAAGATTGTTGCGGCGGTACAGAGGAATAAAAAAATGAATAAAAAAACATGTGCCCAATAACTTTACGAAATCGAGGAAGATACCTACAGTTCCACGTAACTTAACCGACGTAACAGAACAATCTGAAGAAAAAATTTCGGCAAAAATTCGAATATTTTCCACGCGTGTCACGGAGCAAAGCGCCCATGGTGAAGTCTTGTGTTATACATCATTAGATTTGTCTCAATGACCTTTTCAAACTATGACTAGCTTTTTGAATTACAAATTACACTTCAAATTGCATGATTTTTTGATTTGCCGCCTCAAGGCAGCAGGTTTAGTTTCTAGTTATGCGTATTTATGACCTCTTATCGAGTTATTGATTCTTGCCTTGACATGAGTTGATTTCAGTCAACACCAATGAGCCAAAAGTTGATGAGTTATTATGGTATTGGCGGAAACTATGATTAGGTACGAATTCTCTGCACATAATATCTGGATTATGGACGAAACTGGAAGGAAGTTTTTTTCTCATTTTTTTTCTCAACTAAATATATTTTTCTAGTCGAGGATACATTTTTTCATGTCAAGGGCGATTTTTTTCTCGAAAGGATATATTTTTCAAGTCAAGGATATATATTTTTAAGTCAATGAAATATTTTTCTTCACGTCAGTGATAGATTTTTTAAGCCAAGAGTATATTTTTTTCAAGTTAAGGATATGATTTTTTGAATTGGTAATAAATGAATGAATGTCATATTTTTATTACATTTTTCTTATTTTTAACTGTAAAGTGTTGTTTTATCATTTTTAAACGAAAAAATATGCAATTGTGGTAAAGAGACCAAGGGTGGACGCCTTGCCCAAAACCCATGGGCCCATTGCCCCAGGGGTGGGGCAATGGGCCCACTTTGACACTTTTTACAAAATAGTGTTTCATTAAGAATTGAATAACTCTATAGGCGTCTAATTCATATCATATATTCCACATTAGTTGTACTTTTAAACAAAACAAAGAACCCCATCGTATCAAATAAAACTTCATCAAAAATTTAGTTTAAAAAAGGGGGGGCCCAATGTTGCCCTACCAACCGAAAGAGATACGCACCATTTTAGAGCTAATAGCGATAAAATGAGTACTTTTCTATAGAGATTTATAGCAGGCGTGATGACGGAGCGGGACTTAAGGGCCAAGTTGATGCCTTGGGGCTGATCGAATTAAATTTCTATTTTCCGTGTTACCTGAAAACAAAGGATGATTTTTCAGAATTATCTACGTTTTAATTTCAAAAGCATTTACGGCGTGTACAACAGATAATGAAAATGAAAAAATATTCTCAATGATTGAAGTTTCATAAAGGAAGTTAAATTTACCATTTTTACCTTAACCAAGAGATTAAAACAGCAGGAGTCGCATTGAAGAGTTAATATAATATCGTTGCATTTCGTGATACAGTTTCTTGACACATGTGCGATTACGATATATTAACGCTCACAAATATTACTAATAATACCTAATAGTAATAATGATAGTAATAATATTAATAATAATAATAATGATACACAATTCCCTGCATTGTGACAAGCCGTGAAGTTAAATTTTTTTTACTTGTTTATAATTACAGTCTTCCACGACCTATGTATAATTACAGTTCCGTGAAGAGGAGTCAGCCAGATGACGCAAATTATTATTTTTAGAATAAAATTTATTGCCTGACTGAAATAATCAGTACCTAACGGTGCGTCCTATAAAGAGACCAGTTCCGTAGCTCCGGTGAAACCCTTACTCTCCACACAACCGGAAAAATGTGCTCATTAGCAGCGTTCAAAAATGTTGGTTTTGTCATGCCATACACTCTTAGCCGTGAATATTCTTCATTTTCATCTCTGAATTAATGAATCGACGGCGTAAATTCAATAAAAATTAAAAACTTGAAATTATTAAATAAGTGCTCCCGAGCATGAAGGTCTTCCGATTATTATTGTTTGAGATTAAGCTATGAGTAATAATAATGAAATGTGTAAGCTTTCACAGGAAACCAATTCGTTGGCTAAATTTTTAATATTAGATTGAGTAGATTGCAGTTAACTGAGGTTGAAGCTTCGTGTTGTCGTGTGGCCAGACTGGACCTGCCCCACAGCCTCTTCAATGGGGCCGTTGCAGGAGATTGATTGCAATACGATACGACTGAGAGAAAACCGGCCGCTTCACCATTGGTGAAGGACAATAAATGATCTCTGGTTATGTCAATAGTGGGATTTTCTGGTTTTAGCCGTTTACTTGAAGATTGTGTAGATGAATAGCCAATAATCGACTCCGAATATAGACAGACACATATTTGCGAGACTCCGGATATAGACAGACACGTTCATAGTTACTGTTTTTTTGTATGCCTGAACGTTCAGTGTGCTTGAACATAAATATAGATCAAACTTTAACCTCCTACTGCACTGTACTTCGATCTGCCGTAAAATCTATGGAAGTAAAACCTTCCGTTTTGATGAAGTCATCAATTTCATAACAATCAATGTGTTGATATGCTCTTCAGATATGAACAAATCCACTTTTTTAGATTCAATTGATTTTTTATTTTGCTTTGTTATTATTTTTGTTTATTATTATTTTTTGTCAGCAATAATTAAAAGAAAATTATTCTGTCCGCAATTGAAAGAACCTTCTAGAAATGACCGGTTCTGCCAGTCAAGTGAATAGATTTTCTCTACACGTTCCAATTCTAGTTTCAAGATGTGGTTGAAAGAACCGCACGCACTAATCAAGCACCACTCGGGCTTGGGAGAAGAAAGCAACTCATTTTGAGGTCATTTTAGTAGGTTGCACATTATAAGAGACTAAATTGCATCAACTTTCACAGCTTGTAAATCATATCATGTAAACGAAATGCGTTTAACCGACTAGGACGGGGCCGGTAGTAAATTTGGCTACATTGTAGTAAATTTCACACATCTTATTGTGAGCGAGAGATTTGCAAATGAGCTAGAGGTGACATTTAGATTGTTTCGTAATTGAAGTTTTCTTTTTAGTGTCATCTTAAATTTGACACTCCGATACATTTACCCCATATAATGGGTGCTCGGCTGCTGTAATTATTGGCAGAAGAAACTCGTGAAGCATGGACTAAATCGGAACTGAAAACGATAGCTGAATCAGTGTGGAATTCTTTAAATTAATCAGAAGTGAGTGTATGAAGATTACACGGAACAAGCAAATACTCCAGCGTTTGTGCGTAGGTTTTGTATTCGAATCACCGGTCTAACTTAGATGGTAAGTCCGATGTGTGTGGTGCTGTGGTAACTTGACGTAATGGATTGTTAGTGTTGTTTGCTGCGCCTAAGCTCATGCAGGCAAGCACGGAGCGTCTCAGGCAAGCACGGAGCGGCTCAGGCATACACGGAGCGGCTCAGGCAAGCACGGAGCGGCTCAGGCATGCACGGAGCGGCTCAGGCAAGCACGGAGCGTCTCAGGCAAGCACGGAGCGTCTCAGACAAGCACGGAGCGGCTCAGGCAATCACGGTGCGGCTCAGGCAAGCACGGAGCGGCTCAGGCAAGCACGGAGCGGCTCAGGCAAGCACGGAGCGGCTCAGGCATGCACTCTCCTTGCTCTGTGTGGAGGTTTTCGGTAGAGATTATTTTGAGAAGAAGCAATCTGTATCTTCGAGTTCTGGGGCCGTATTATCAAAACTTCGTAAGTACGCAAAATCGACTTACGAGTGGCGTACCTGCTGATATTATGAAGTAACTCTAGGGAATTCGTCCCAGAAATTCAGCCCAAAAGTGTAGATGTGGTGTTAAGTTGGTGGACCGACACACGCTACGGCCGACATTTTCCGGCATAGTTTAAGTGATTTTAGGATTTCGTTTGATGCTACGGACAATATCGGAAGTATGTAAAGACAACATTAACAAGCCGATCAGGCCAGTGGACATCAAATCTGCCTGGCCCTTCCACTTTCAATAAGGCTGAACTGAAAACTGAAATTGACGGGAGATATGTTGATGAAGCTGACACCAGAGAAAGCTGGTAAACATATGACTATTCAAAAGCCACAACAGTCTAGCAAGAAGAAATGCAATTCACGTCAACCTGCCTGCAGAACAGAAGAACGCAATTCAAAACAAATGTAACTGAATATGACTAGTGACAGATATAAAATAAAATCTAATAATGAAGTAAGTACATGATTCGAAAAACTTATAACTTGACAGTAACCTACGTTGGTTTCCATGAAGTTTTGAGTAAAACGAAATTAAGAAACTACGTATAAGATGCGAATTGGCGGAGACGCCGCAAAACACGCCCCTCTGTGATAAGCAATGCATCTCCCATCTGGCACTTCATCGCCCGTCGGACCGCTGCAGCAAACCTACTAACGGTCCAGAGCAGGTTTTCAAGCATAAGTTTGACAAATCAAAACATTATATTGGAGACGGAACCAAGACAACCTTGTCCACACCGTTCAATTAATAGCCAGAAACAAAGTTGACTTCAAATTTGAGACCTTGAACCTCATTTAAATAAAATCTGAAGAAATTTCTACTGAGCTACAGTTGTTTTATAACCATTACCAATAACAACGATGCTATTTATTGACATAACGCTCCAGCGAGTGTTGTCAACCGTTTTATTTTGTCTGCTTCGATTTTGATTAGCGCGCTAATCGCTAAGTTTTGGCAGATTTTCCAAGCATAAATTTTCAAAATTGAACCCGATCTTGACCTAATTAACAATGAAGCTTTTTATTCACAATGCACTCCTGCTAACGTTGTCAGAATTATTTATGTCAATTTCGTTTCCACGTATATACATATAGTGCCTTAGCTAAACGCTAAGTTTTTGCTCCTTTTGCACGCCTAACTAACTTAGCGTGCAATTAGTGTATTACGCGAAAAAAAAGAGGACAAAAATAATACTTTTTTATTCTAACCCAAGCACGAAGACTAAACGAGGTTCATTTGAATAAGCCATGAGCTCTTCGAAAGATACTCAGCCACATGAGATTGTCCATCGACAGGTTTGTGCTTCTGAAGGCTTGAAGGCAAGAGCTTATTGTCGACTCAGAAGAATTGAATTAGGTTGATGGTAAATTGGGTCATGAAGATGGGCTCCACAAAGATGGGTCACGGACAAGCAGGCGAGGAGGCACGACAGCTTGCTGACTAAAAGAAAGATGCTGTCGCTGCATCTGCATGTCGCTGAGCAAAAGGAAAGTAGTTACAAATTATAATAGCGTTAGCTCGTACGTTGGGGAAATGTTGACGTACAGTTTCGCAGATTAGGCTTGTTGCAAGTTGTTGCAACCGCTCTCTCGTTAATGCACTAATATATGTCATCAAATGTTATTTTCCATCTTGAATATTTGGCCAATAATCAATTGAACAATAATAAGGCTGTAGTTCATAAATAATGTTACAAGCATCGTCTTTACATGACATAAACCTCTTCACTGATGCTCACCAACAATACGACAGTGTATAACAAGCGAAAGTAATATTTTGAAGTTATCTGTGCAATCGATGTGTATCTCCAGCGCAGTTCTCTTCTTATGATACAATAATCGTGGCTTGGGCTTCCAGACGAAACTTGAAAATTCCATCCGTAAAGTCACCCGTAAATTCACTGGGTTCACAACGGGAACACTGATTCCTATGAATGTGTTACTATTTACGTCACATAAAGCTCGTACGTTGGGGAAATGTTGACGTACAGTTCCGCAGATTAGGCTTGTTGCAAGTTGCAACCGCTTTCTCGTTAATGCACTAATAAATGTCATCAAATGTTATTTTCCATCTTGAATATTTGGCCAATAATCAATTGAACAATAATTAGGCTGTGGTTCATAAATAATGTTACAAGCATTGCCTTTACATGGAATAAACCTCTTCACTAATGCTCACCAACAATACGACAGTGTATAACAAGCGAAAGTAATATTTTGAAGTTATCTGTGCAATCGATGTGTATCTCCTGCGAAATTCTCTCCTTATGCCTACAATATTCAAAGCTTGGGCTTCCAGATGAAACTTGAATATTCCATCCGTAAAGTCACCCGTAAATTCACTCGGTTCACAACGGAAACACTGATTCCTATGAATGTGTTACTATTTACGTCACATAGGTAAATTTAACCAACCGCACTTATTAAAACATTAACAAATTTTGCTGTGTTCAATGCCGACGGCTATCTTGAGATTTCAGTAATTTTTCAATTTCAATTGTCGAACCACACGGCGAAGCCTTGACCTGACAAACTGAAGTTATATGTTTGGTGTGAAGACAAACAAAGCGTATTTTTAGAAAATGTTTCATGCATTCATTATATTTTCATTAGAAGTGTAAGGAATTCGCACCATTTCCCACCATGCGCAGTGCCTCGGATTAACAATGAGGACTGAAATCCTTATAGTTTTACATTTTATGAAACGGTGGAGCGATCAGGAATCAACGGTCAAAACTGGCTTTTTTTAACAAGAGAAAGTATCTGACACTAAAATTAAATCACGATACAAGCCAAGAAATCTCGTCTGAGCGAGGCTAGAGCAACAAATGAATGAAAATGGTGATTATGAGCCGTGAGGGACATGGGGGACAACCCCACATCCTCAATAAACAAATAAAGAGCAACAAATGGTGATTAATTAATGTCCCCGACCACCATTACAAACTCTCGACCACCATTACAGGCTTCTCCTGCCACCCACAGCGATGAAAATTGTCTAGCAAGCAAAGAAAACCACCGCACACACACTAGCATGACTATGCAAAGCATGTGCAAGTTCCTATTTTGCTCTATTGTGCAAGGTTATTGCTGCGTCATCTTGCACCATTACCCGGACCGTCATCTTCATTTATAACCCGCCGGCTCTCAGAATCTTTATCGGAGTTTCGTGACTAACATTTTTCTGATAAGGTACAATTTTGCGTGTCGAGTTTGCGATTTCTCCTTCAAACCACCGTCTTCCTAATTTAATGGAACATTTAATTTCTCCATTTAATTAAGTGAACTTTATTTCAACCACTAGAGGTTTACTTCTGTGGCGAAACTGGAGAAACCCCTACAAATAGCGTATTAAAATATATGTTCGCATAGATATAACCCTATAATTACAAGTATTATATAGAAGCGATACGTGTGTTGAATTTCAATAAATATTATTTATAAAAATATGCTATTTCATCCACGTAATGACCAGCTTTGCGCTGTTGGGTTAGCAAACGACATAATTAAAAACAGTACAAAATTTTTTACGAGTCTTTCCTTTTTTCCTAACCTTACGTAGTTGGCAAATTTTCTAACAACAGTACTCGTTTATATGTAATAGTTGAAGCATCATGTATGTACTGTATACACAGTACAGAATATAGATTACACATCGCAAAATTTCTTAAAATGTAAGTGAAGAAACACTTTCAAAACATTCCTTATATCTTAAGACACTCATCCGTTTCAAAAAATCCAGTTTTATGCGCTGCAGTGTTCGACCAACGTAATCAAACGCGAAATTATTCTGGTAGAATAAAATGCGAAAGGAAACATCATTCATCGAGTGAATACGATTTTTTATTTAATTTTCTTTATCTGCTGCATAATACTAATTGCGATGTAGGTATGGGTAGTGACTAGATAGTGAAGATTTTATCTCTTCTTTATCTTTAACTCAAATATGTACGGGACATGACGAACTCTCGCCTCAACTTGACAATCATTAAGTTGAGTAAAATTGTGTGGAATAAAATTCTAGGAATTGATTTCTGACCATGCGGCGCTTTTTAGCGCATTTTCTCATTTATGGAAAAAATGCACTATTGTGCTCGCCATGTTCGGTTGTCTATCTGTCTGTCCGTCCGTCTGTCCGTGACCTCAAGTTTACGTCGACGAGAAAATGCGCTCTCCGTCACTCACTGCAGTGAGTACTGAGTTATATTTTTTTTTAATATGGGCAGTTGCTGAGGATATTCATCTTTTATTTTCATCCTTCGATTCTCATTGGATACTGGGCAGTCAATTTATGTCACCTCATCACTTTTCTTGTCCGTTCTTATAAGCAATTCATTATAACGCACGACAACCGATTAAAGGAACGCGCGCCTCTTATAGTTACCTAGCAGACCAATCAAACGAGCAAGACTGTTTCAAACGTACGGAAGAAAAATGGATTCGCCTGCTGCGTAGAAAACATGGGTTTCAAAGAGAGCGAAATAACAAGCTATCTGCTATACGTTCCGTATACCTACGTATACGGAAATTTATACATATATTTTTTACCGTACACGCATATTTTAGGTCTTATATGGCAAAGAATCGGAATGCCGAAAATCAAATGGATTTTCAAACAGGGCGGATTTTGTTGCAGGTGCAGATAAAATTTCGTACGTTCTATTTTCAAGAAGCGCACTGGGCTATGTTTGAGTTGTATATTTTCTTTGCTTTTAAATTCCTGGTTAACTTGCGATTCAAGCAAACAAGTGATTTTAATACTTAGCAAAGCCATTGAGGCGCCCAACTTCTAGGAGCGCATTCCATGCTGAGCATATACACTCGAGTCCTGCAGCTCGTCCTTGTCCTGTTCCTAATTTTTGAGAATTAAGAATAGCCATTCATATGTTTAGTATAGTAAAGTATAGCATCTACGGCGCTGAAGAATAGGCATGGCTAGGCCTGTCGCCGATTCTAGTCCTTTTCGTGACTTGTCCACAGACCTAAATGAAACTGGCCTTTTGACCAAATCCTTTCAACTGGCGTTTGTTTAAACTTGTTACTAAACTCATATTATATAGTTCCGTATAGGGTGCTAGGCATTTCAAAACTGGACATATATATGACTCTGCATAGCCTAGTCTAGTCTGTTCTGGTGAAAGTTCCAGTGCTTAACGGGTGCTTGCGTCTGTCACGCCCTTTTAGGGGGCGAGCCTCATCTCTTTTAAATGGGACTGCAAATAAATGTCGATTTCTTGATTTATGACGGGGATCAAAAGAGTTTCATGCTATGATCACATCACCCGTTGCACAATGAGTAGCCAGAAGTCAGGGTCGGTGGAGGGAAAGAAAGGAAAACTTATGGTGTAGTTTGTAAGGTATGTGCATTTTTATGGTTATGACAGTACCAGATTGTAGTATGTTATCATTATTACTGCTGTGTACAATATTGTGCGTTGCAATTGCAATTGAATATCTTAAGTGGAGAATCGTCTCAGTTCGTTTGTGATGGAGTGGTTATTGATGAACGATCTTTCTCGGTTTGTCAATGTACCACATGTTGCGAGGACTTTGTATACTAGCATGAGGTCCTTAATTGTTGCTCCTGAGAAAACTTACAGGAATGGATTAGTCGTATCCTGGTAATAAAATCGGAAATTCTTTGTAATTCACCCATTTTCCACTGTCTTTGATCGCGGTCATGGTCATGGGTCATGGTTGCTGGGGCTGGGAGTTCGTTTAGGTGGTTTTCGTCATGGGTCTGCAGTTCCGTTAGGTTCAGTGAGGATCGTCTCAAGTCATCTCTGTTTTTTTTCTCGTCGTGGTTGTAAAAAATCAAATATTTTTTTGCTGAGTCACGGTCAGAAAATGTGGCGCCGATATCGTAATTAGCTTTCATTGATTTGGAGAGTATCCTTCCTGCCTAGCAAGGCTGGCGACTTGTTTATCTGAAAATAATGCTGGCAGTTTGATTTGTGTGCTGTTTGTGAGAGTGAGGCTGTGTTGAGGAATTTAGGTTTGTTGTATTGCATGTTTGGCTATTTCAGTATATGTTACGTGGGTCTTATGGGTGTCTATGTATATTGTTGTTTATTTTTTATGACGGCTTCGTTCCGGTATGGACAGCAAGTGTCCTATATAATCTTGCTGGCAAGTGTCCTGTGATTTTGATGGCAGTTGATGCGTTGTTTGTGTGTGGCGGTGCATACATGTATGGGATGGTATTCGAATTAACAGCACTTGTAGCAGATGAGAATGTGAGTGTGTTTTTTCTGTTCGTACTGTGTGGAGTGTGTTCGGAGTGTGTGTGAATGTGAGTGTGTTTTTTCTGTTCGGACTGTGTAGAGTGTGTTCGGAGTGTGTGTGAATGTGAGTGTGTTTTTTTTCTGTTCGGACTGTGTGGAGTGTGTTCGGAGTGTGTGTGAATGTGATTGTGTTTTTTCTGTTCGGAGTGTTAAACATGGACTAGAGAGGCTGTCGTTGAGGATGCGTTGAATGCTATGTGTCCGTCGTGATTATCTTGATCACGTGAATAATTGCTTTTTCTTCACTACCACGGCATCCTGGATCCAGTTTCAGAGTCTTGTGATTTCCTTTTTTATTTCTTCCTGTTTCTGTGTTTGCCTAGTTAGTATTCGAAAGCAAAGGTAATATAAAATAATTGGTTACAAATTTATTTTTCGGGAATCGGTCTGTAACTTCTTCAGTTGTATTTTATATGTTAAAAATCTCGAGTAGTCTGGTTGACTTAGTTAATTGAGACGGTTAGAAGTATGATGATGGAGATTACTTGATGAGGATGAAGGCAGCTAATTACGAGGTCGTGAAGAAGAGTTAGCGCTCAAAGCCCTTTAGGGCATTAACGTCGGGTTTGGGTCGTGAGGGGCGTTGGGAGACAGAGGGTTGGGAGAGTGAAGACACTGTCGTATAAAAATGTCATGTTAGAAACAAAGGCACGGAGAAAAATCAGTCAAACTTTCCTAATGACACTCACTTGCTTAAGAGAGGCTGTATATTTTGAAGGCTTAGACTGAGGGCACAAGAATTTGATAGCAAGAACAGCGCTGAAAATATTCATCCAGAAAATATTCAGAATATTAGCATCTGATTCATTCAAAATATTCAGAACGGGAGCCACTTTTTGTCAGGCTAGTGTAAAATTATTTCATGCGCTAGTAATATTGAAAGACGCTGGGTTATTCTATAATTATAAAAAAACGATTTGCTTTTTTATGGAGACTGGCAGCCGATTTTATGATAGGTCAGAATTGTTGACGTTAATTGGGATTATGTGATTCCGTTTGCATCTGGGAATCGTTGATCCATCAGATGGAATCCAACTCGATTCGCAAATGGCATTTATTATAGAAATTCCGCGCATCACGGCACTAACCAGAGCTAAAACGTTTATTAAAATTAAATTTGATCAAACCATACTATCATAATTTCAAATTAAACTATCATAAAATGCTCTTATTGCTTATTCATGCTTATACTACCAGTCCTCAGGAAATTTTCGTTTGATTTGTGAGTCTTGTTTTTAGAGTGGGACGCCTGTCGCGCGGAGATCACCACTGCCATGCTTCGATTGGATCATCGTGCCTCCCTCCACCAATACCGTAGCCTCGAACACCTCCAGACAATCACGTTATCAGCCGTAAGCACTAGACATATTATTTGAGAGAAATATACGTGTAGTTTTTATAGCAAAACGGTAGGTAGTTACCCTAAAAACACTCCTCCTACAATAATTGCACAGAAGTTACCTTAGAACAACAAGTAAAACGTCGTTATAGGGATCGTAGAGCAATAGTGTCATATTAAAAGTTATTTTCTGATTTTGGTTTTAAGTGACTTCTGACGTGACCTCGTTGAGATACTTATATTCATTGCTTTGTGATCCATCACGGTGGTAGTGTTACTTTGTCATGAGTTGGTCTATTTATTTTGTGCTAATCTTTTGTGTAAAATCAGTGCTGGTTTCTAGAGGTGTCCATGATGATTGCTAATTATATCTCTCTATTATTTACTTGTCATGATTTGCGTCATATCTTGCTTTGTTAGTATTATATTAATACAAGTCAGTAATATGTTTATTCATGTATTTTTAAAGTGTGTCCAAGGTTATAAGCCGAAACACGGCTCAGAGAATACACGGTATAATTTTTGAGCTTGTGTATTTGAAGTTTTTTTTTCATTAGTATTGTTTTGATTAATCACTTTTATTCCTTCTTTCTCCCAGTTATTCAATTATTGTTGACCGACCATTGATTGAATGTCTGGGTCACCGAAAGCCTTGTTTTCATGTTTATTGAATGGACCCTTACAACGTAAAGACATTCACCTCGTCAACATCCTGATAGTTTATAATCCAAGCACAAACAGGCTGAAACAGCTCAATGTGAACAGAAACAATGAGTTTTGGGCGCTGTTCTTTCTTCCTTGATACGACATCTTGTACAACAGCAGAGGATGACGCAGCATTTATAGGGCAGTCTCAGACACGGGGCGCTTCACTTTGACCCCAACTCTGGTGATGTTAGGGACCAGTTTTTGTGTTCTTGCAGTGCAGCTTGTTGTGTGCGGCACTGCAGTGTGCGCCCATTAAATTGCACTTTGTTGTGTGCATTACTGTGTACTGTGTGCATTGCTGTTTGTGTCCATTGCAGCTTGCTGTGTGCGGCACATTCGGTGATGTTTATACTGCGCACGCAGCTGTGTTAGTCTAAAAACGAATCCTTCCTAGTTAAACTGGTAACCGCAAGCGTCTTCAACAAAAGATCTAGTTTTTACTGCTGCTGCTCAATTGCGTGGTTATAGGCAAATGTTCAAGCAAGTGCCAATGGGATGGAAGGCTTTTATTGCTTTGTAACTATAAGTGGCCTTTCGAGTGTCAACAGTACTACATTTTCCGGATCATATTTATACTTATAGGTGCGACAACTTGGATAAACTAACATGTTATAATGGTCATTTAATTGAACGAGTTAAAAAAACTTTCAAATATATATATAGACAATCTCTAAATGTTCGCTTCCCCATACGCCAAACAACTAATACTCTTCCATTACCAATGTGTATGTATTGGTATTGTATTGTATTGGTGTATACCAATACTAATACCAATGGCCCAATACACTGGACCATTGCAAACATTGCTTCGATCGAAATTTTGCACCTCTTACCGTAGCTGCATCAGCCAAAAAAGTAAAAAAAATATTTTCCCTCAAACTTTATTTCTAAATAAATCAAACCCTCAACCCTCAATTTTGCTCTTTAAAAGTTTATTATTAAATGATGCGTAGTGAACAAAAGTTTGTAATTTGCACTAATATATGCGTGCTAAGTTAGCAGTTACATAAGTGTATGTTAAATTCAGATGTATAACTGTTTTGGCACTTATATTTATGTTTCAACGACAGTAACAATTTCAATCAATAAGATCGTGAAAGTTGAGGCAAGCATATGAGCAGACGAGACTATACCTGCTTTTGATTTAACATGAATTCAACGTCAGTAAATTCTTGTTGAAGCAAATTCCGTTCATTTCAATCATGTTACAAAACTCAATATATTGAAGGCATCTTAGTAACGTGATGATATAACACGTATATATATATATATATATATAGTTGATGCCAGGATATTTTAGCCTTCGATTTACTGTGCCATATAANTAATTGGAATGAAATGGAAAGTTGCGATCATAGCATTACCATCTTGTCAATGAGAGAGCAATACGAAGCAATCATCAACAAACTAGACGACGATTTAAAAGCTTTCTTTTTCAAGCAGATTCATCCATTATTTCAGTACATGGAGTCGGGAGGTTATACAAATTTTGAAAAGCTAATGCCGATTGCTCATTTTATTTGCGAGAAAACTCTTTCCCTGAAAGACTCAGAAGCAGAGCAGTGCGAAGAAGACTTTTTGTCACTTACAACCAAAGTCTTAGGTGAGAACTTTAATAGTGATTTTTTTCAAGACCAGTCGAAACGCTTCAAGCGATTTGTTGACTATATCGAAGACCCGGCAAACGCACTGGAAAGAAGTTCCTACAGTGGCTATGAAGAAAAGTCAAACAATGGCTACGAGGAGCCATCTCCTAGCTACATACTTGTTCCAGATGATGAATATGATTATGCCTATCCTTTCCTTGTGAAATTTTTGGCGGCTGCTGCCATTGGAACTTACGGATTCTTGGGTCTTCTTGCTTTTCAAACCTTATTATTTCTGTTGGTTAACAGAAGCGGTCCTCCGGGAGAAAAAGGAAATAAAGGCTTGAAAGGAATTAATGGGGTTTTAGGAGACAAAGGAATGAAAGGTTTTAAAGGCATGACAGGTGATAAAGGACTAAAAGGCCCATCAGGTAGTCAGGGCATGCAAGGAATGGAAGGAGATACTGGACCTGATGGAGACGGCGGAGATATGGGACCCACTGGACCCAAAGGATTCAAAGGACCTAAAGGAATGAAAGGAGTCAAGGCACAAAAAGGAGTGAAAGGACCTAAGGGCCCTCTTGGAGATAAAGGTAACAAAGGACTCAAGGGATTTAAAGGTTTTAAAGGCGATATTAACCCGGGGAAAGGCAATGGAAGACGTAGACGTAGATCAGTGACCGTGAGATATCAGAAATCAAGGTCAGATGGTGATCTCGTAAACCTGCTCGACGCTCCTCTTCTGCTGGATTCTCTTTTCAGACAACAAGTGACTAAAAACGTTTCTACTGAAATGCACGATGAAAGTATAAGCGATATATATGACGTCATTAATAGATTATGGCGTCAATATAAGAGTCCTGTAGGCTGCGCCCGATGTCTGCTTTTCGAGTTGCTCAAATCGCGACGGGCAGCAATATTGGATAACTACGTCATGTGAGTTTGTTGCTTGAAATTGTTTTGATTGTGTTTTAGAGTGTTAAAAAATCTAACATCAATTTATTTGTGTTGCCTACTTTAGAAAATCACTAACCGGTCGTAACATTCCGTGGTCAGACTTCCAAAATTAACTAATAAATAATAAGAAAAATTCGCTGAATCGTAAATACCTTTAAAGAATTATCAATTGGAGGAAATATAGAAATTCAACGTTTAAGATTGCTGAATGGTAACTAATAAATAATAAGAAAATTATTAGTTAATAATCAAAATAATTAATCAGCTGATTCCCAATCGCACTCAAATTTAAAAAACTAAATATTATTAATATGACTCGACTTGAGACATAATTTCGCTCCGATATCTAATTTACAGCGCCGGGTTCACCCACGTGCTCGGGGACTCGGGTTCTCTGCAGCTCCTGGACGACGTGAGGCGCGGCCGGCAGCGCGGCGTCAAGATGCGCTGCAGACGACAGAAGAACTCCTGTTTTCTAGAATATTTGTCAAGCGTTCAGCAGTGAGGTTTAGGATAAAATATCTCGAGGACTTGTTTTAGTTTATCCAAAACCTTAGCTTTTCAAAATTCACGCTTAACTTGAAGAATACGCCAATGCATTATCGATCATTGTAAATTTATTCATTTGATAAAATGAGCGATAGAATCTGGATAAGAGATTGCTAATATTAAAGAAGATGTATAGAACGTGGACCTCAGGGCAGCGGCACGTGTCTTGTGGAACTTATACCATTGAATGGGCAGTTGATCGTTGGCCGGTATCAAGTCCATGAAACTCCAGTTATGTATTATTTATGTATTAAGAGTTCTTAATTTATGTGATGTTAGGGCAATAAAGTATTTTGATATGACCGTTGGTTTTCTGATCATTGAACTTGTGGGCTGCCACAATACTCAAGACAACTAATCCCGGAACTACCCCAGCCACTAAATTTATGTTAACAAATTTCGCGGAAAAATTACAATTGATTTAAAAATTTGAAAATCCTGCTAAATGCTGCTCGATTTCTGCCAATGCTGGCAGAAACATGAGGAAGTTCGAGTCTGACCTTTCAGGCCTCTCTGAAACGGAAAATCATGTTAAAACTAGGAAGCCCCTACATTTGCTTTAAAGTGGCTAAGTTTTGCGAACTTTAGCCACTATGTTGTAAGTTTTTATATTCATTCTTATATAATTCATTTATATGATACCTCATGTTTGACATGAAAACATTCATCGATTTTAAAGTAATGCACTTTTTCCCATTGTTTTGTTATAATTACCGGTGCCTTTACAGCGAAGTATTCTTTTATTAATTTATCCTACAGAGTTAAATTTTAGGCTAATTTTCTGAAGCTGATTGAAAGTTGCTTTCAATCCAGCAGCTATGCCAGCAGAGTTGCTTTTATATTAATATGATTCCCAGCGTTAAAAGATGTATACACTTGTTGACTCGCTAATTAAATTTATTAATTTAACTTCAGGCATAATTCCGAATATGCCTGTTCTCACAACTTTTGTGTAGCTCTTAATTTTATTTTATATTAACTTATTCATTTATTTTTATACTGGCATTGTACAAACTAATTTATTATCCATTTTCAGCCAAATATTATGAAAGATTTGTTTCTATCGTACATGTTTTTATAAATGTCGCTTACCTACGAAGCAAGCACCACAAAAGACAAATGAACTTTTATTATAAACATAATTGCGAACAATATTCAGATTCAACGTTAGCTCCGACCTCGAAGTAAATATAGAGCTCATCCACAACGGTGATCCCGCCATTAAGCTACGAATTGCCCAGTCACGGTTCTACTCACGATAGTTTCCTTTCCAAATTAAACTAATTATAATTTAGGTATAAATTCGCCGAAATTTGTATCATCTCTCATGCACATCGCCCTATCGTTCTTTTATACAAATTTCTTGTCGTTCAGTTATCTGAAATGAAAACATATCGAAAAGTTTATGTGGTCTGATCACTCATTAGTTCAATTTTACGGTTTTTGGAGAAACTTTACTTATGAAAACATGTTGCGCCACGTAGAGAGGAATGTATAATAACTTGAGAGGAAAGAATGTTGAGAGGAAGAATGTACAATCCGCAATATGTTTAGCAAATTTTCATTGTATCGTCTCAAAATATTAAGGCCGCTTGTACACAGAGCAATACGATGGAAGTATTGCACCGACTAGAATATTTTTTTAAGGTTGAATCAATTTAATTCAAACGTAAAGTATTTACTGTTACCTCAAAAAAAACGTATTCTTAAATTTTCTTGAAACCGCAATAGCACAACGTTCATTGTCACAATTTTTTTACTTTTGTAAGTAATCCATCTATTTCGACTCAGCAGCCTCAATTTTTCTACTGACAGTTTCAAACTGTGGTTTTCACTCCGGTGCCATTAGTGTGCTTTCGCTATATTATGACAGAGCATAAAAATCAGCTTTAAATATCTAAGAATACATAACATCAGCATTGAGAGCACACTGAAATCTGTGGTTTCCAGCCAACGAAACTTTAAATTTTTCATCGCAAAGTTCATTTTCCTGTAGTTGAGAAATTTGTTTTTAACTTGAAAGAGCTATAATTACATGGAAAGCTTAGAATTTTTATGGGAAGTGTTGGTGAGTGGACGTATCAAAAAGGCTTTACGAATGGATTTTGTTCGTGGCAAGATCGGCTTTTGATAGCAGCGAGATAATTCCAATCGCACTCCCGTTATCATCCTAGTCTAGCTGGACCAGCACCTGCATGGACCACGACCGGTGGAACAAGAATCAATGCTCACTTCTGGTTTACTGACTCCCAACACATCCTCAGGCCAGTATATAAGATAGACTGGTTATTCCAGACGATGGGCTTGTTCAAAACTGTATGACCTGAAGAAAATCGTTCACTTCCATAAAACGAATAAGCTTGTCTTAAAACGTAAATTGCTGCCCGAGCTCGTGCTCCCAATTGAAATGCTCGAGTTGTACACTGCCGGGCTCCTAAGCTGATCCTCCCTCCTAGCAAATTTGTGATTTTCTCTCTCTTTTTAAGAACCGTACATTTACAGCATATCTTTAGCGCAGTCGCAGCCCGGGCCTCCTATTTGTCACAAGCATTATTGTAGCGGTGAAGGATAGAAGGATAAAAAAACGTACTATTTAATGAATGCTTCAATATCGTCTGCTGTGAAAGTATTACTTAAGCTCGAATCGTCACTTGATGCGCTTTCATGTCTCAATAGTCTGGCTTCAGTTTAACAGGACAAGCTGGAGTAATTACAGTGCATGCATCAGAGAACACGAGCAGAATGGCTCTCTTAACAGTCATTATGGCTTGACTCAGGTTTTATGAAAAGTTCTGCTTCTGCTCCTGCCTGCATAAGCCGGGTCGTAAATCTAGTATTAACTATAATAACTTATATCACTATATCTGCTTAGATTGCACGGTCACCAAGAATTAAAAAAATATAACTCAGTACTCACTGCAGTGAGTGACAGAGAGCGCATTTTTTTGTCGACGAAAACACGAAGTGACACACGGACAGACAGACAGACGGACGGACATGGCGAGCACAATAGGTATTTTTTTCCATAAATGAGAAAATGCGCTAACAATTTAAACGACAAGTAAATGCGTCACATGTTCACGAAAACCCTATCATGGAGAAATGGTTAATTTACTTGGCGTTTACTTTCTTTATTTTCTTGCTTTTAAATCCTTTATTATAGCAAATTTCACGTGATTAATGAAAGCTGAGATGGTCCGAGAAACCTGGTCATGAGATCATCTCCACACGTCTTGCAGAATATTTTTTTAGCATGGTTCAAGAAAGCCATTTTGTTTGAATCAATGATCATTTTCCGGCAAATTTGCGAGAAATTTAGCTCCTTCTCGTAGTTCCTGCATTGCATAAGTGGAAGTAGATGTTGTTTTAATCCAAGTCCCTTAACCATAAATTCATAAAAGTTAGTGACAATTGGACTCAGCAATAGAAGAAACAATTCCAAATGGCTTCCAAACATTCCGCTTTTTACGGCTCGTTTTTTTAATTCTTACCGCACCTAAAACATAACTACTCGGTGTGCATAAGCGCAAAGTTATGACAAGATTCTTCCTCAGACCATGATGCAGTTAAGAACTGCTTAATTGGTGCCATAAAAATTTCCTCCTGACTCATTTCAAACAGGGTCAACACTGACGAGCTACGCGACCATTACTGTGGTGATTGTCGTAGGTTCCAGCTGTAATTACCTGAGCCCTCATTTTCACGTAATTGGTCTGTTGTTTCAATCTCATAGCTCATCGATCATTAATATCGGTTTCAACACGTTTACTTTGGTGTAGCTACTCACATAATTAGCAAAATTTTTGGCCAATTTAATTCAAATCTTCTGATCGTATAAGCGACAATGTGAAACTCTGCCCACAGTCAACAAAGCATCAACTGTATTCTCAGCTCGAACATTCTTCGAACATCTTCTTTAAATACGAACAAAATAAATTCCAACTTAACTTTGTACAAATATTATTTTTTAATGCAGCAAATCGTCAAGACGAAACGAATGAAAAGTATGATAAACAGAAACCAAATAATTATTTCTTTACTCTGTGTTGTTCTCCAAGCGTAAGTATAGGCGATTCTGAAGTAAGGCAATTAATTCTATGTCACCTAATGCTTCAATTCTGCATCACATGACCTCGAATGAACTTCGTGCAGGTCTGGTCAAAGCGCGCCCTCATACTTTCTTATGCATGATTTTCTAATGATGAAGATGATATATGGTAGAGCTTTGAAACTCGGAACATATATATTCAAATGACGTTTTTATGATGATACCTGCCTATTGCGACCTCTAAAAATTGTATCTGCATTTTTGGGATAATTTTCATAAATTTGCTATTTGTTCCTATTTTTGAACATTTCAAATTATCCCCGAAACATGAAAGAATCAACCATCGGTCCAAAATTTTGCACGCAACGTTTATGTGTTCATCCAAAACTTTTCCAAGCTATTAATTGTGAAACCGAACTCCAAAAGTGGAAAAAGCTTTCAACCCAACTGTTTACCTTTACCCCAACAACATGATCAAATCAAACAAGTACGGAAGATAACTTAACTTAATTTTGTCAGGACCATATTGTATGGCCACTAAATCGTTCACATTATTTCACCCAACATTTTTTTTTTTTTTTGACTTGAAAAAGATTTCATTATAATTAGTGTTACCAGAAAACAAGTTCCTCCCAATCTTGAAAGATATGCTATTGTAACTTTAAAACATTACAAAATGCACATTTCATGATTGTTCTGGTGTAAATAAATAGGAACAGTAATGAAAACCAGGAATATCGAGTAATTTTAATGCCGAGTGCTACTGGTACACCGGAAGTTAACGCTAATATATATAGTTCCGGAAGATGCGTTGAATACTGAAACAGATGAATTCCGAATCAAATTACTACAAGGCGCACAAAAGTTCTATAAAATAGGCAATAAAGTGGTAGAGTATAAAAATGTTCTTCGAAGAACTAAATAACGAAGCAGCCCAATTAAGGCCCCCTAGCTGGCAAGCCACAGCTAAGGAGACAATATAGCTACCTCCGTACAGGTCCTATAGGTCGCGACGACTATATATGGTCGACGAAAAATTAACGTCGGATATCCAGCATAATTTTTCCAAAATTTTGCGTTGAACTTCGATGCGGAAAACTTTAATGTTTAGTCAGAAAATTTCTTCAGAAACTGAGCTGCATGGCCCATACAGAGAGACACACTGATAACGCTTATACTCGGATTGACTCAATCAATAAAATGCGTTAAAAGTAATAACTCGTAATTCTCTTACGTCATCTATTTACATGGATACCGTATTTTAAATCAATCACTGTAGGCTTCAAGTTCAACCGATGCTGAAATAAAGAATTGTTGTTTTATTGGCTGTTGCCTATATTCTATTACAAGTTTAATACACAAAATACAATCAATATCTATGTATTGCCAATAAATTATATAAATGTTCGTCCTAGTTTAAATTCAAGTTGCATAACTGAATATACCGAATATTATAAGTTCTTGTATCATGATTTTAGATGTAATGTATCATGAGGAAGAGTATTCAAACTAATAAGGCAATATATAAATAATAGGTTCATATATATATATATATATATATATATAGAGAGAGAGAGAGAGGAATAGGTTCATATATATAGAGGAACAGTCGCTAGGCGACTGTTCCTCAGAAATCACATAATCATTTGACAACTGCGGTTCTTTCGGGAACAGGAAGCAGGTTATTATCGGTGGATACACTTAAATTGGGCAATAATTGCGTTATACCTAAGTTGAAAAAACATCAAAAAACATTCTATTGACAACCATTACTGCATTAAAAAAGATTTAAAACTATAACGAATCTTAACGTTTCTGACTGATCATTGACAATTTATCACCACGTTACATTCCTCCTAATTATGTATATTACCTCAATATATCGAATGGTCATGTTACTTCTCATACGTATTTTGAATTAAGTTTGCGCGCTGTTGAATATTTCTTTCAATAAACGTCGTTCGTGATAACAAAAAATTCTGCTACTCTAATATTCAATTTACATTAAATCAAAGTCTTACAAACGTTGTCCAATGAATCGATCTCTCTGTATAAAATATAAATAATTAAACTTATAATACTACCTTACCGAACATTCGGCTTAAGGAATAACGGCCAGGTGCTTTAAAAAAGACTACTGAACACAAGACAACCTCGTGTTGCATCAGTAATCACCGCGGTATGTCCGAGATATAAGCAAGCGAGCAGGAGTTTTGCTTTCGTTTGCAGCGCATCTTGACGCCGCGCTGCCGGCCGCGCCTCACGTCGTCCAGGAGCTGCAGAGAAGAGAATTGATTATTTCCCAGCGCTGTGGGGAAAACATCCGAGTATCTGACAGTGTAAGGAGAAAAATATGTGATTTCTAAGAGTTGTGAACGAGATTAAGTACCTTTAAGTAAGTAACGATTGTTATGTAAGAACTAGGTGCTGTGGACAGACGAGAACATAACAGAACATAAAACCGTTGTGTTGAGAACACAAGAATATATGCAATGCTTTGAAAGAAGAACACTTGAGTTCCTGGTGCTGTGGTTACTTAGAATATTTATTATTCTTTATCCTGTTAGAGAAGTTAAGACATAACCTAAATGAGCACAGATTAATTTCATTGATAATACAATTATTTAAATCATGAAAATAACATTAGCCATAACGATAATATGGGTAGTTAGTCGTCTATGCTGCATGTGCAAAATATTTTCGCAACAGACTGATTTGACCTGTCATGCACTTGATCATGTTAAAAACATGAACATGTTCTTAATATATCCCACTCACATGATATACGGGTCTGCGCTTGCAGCTTCGCTTGTGTGGAGCAAATCGAAGAGTACGCATCTCAAACATCCAAATGGATTTTTAAATTCTCTCCACAATTTGTTCATCATTTCTGCGAACTGAATGTGCTTCTCACTCGCTGAATGCCTTTTACTTGACTCGTCCTTCGTAGCGTATAAAGTGTCGAGTAGACGAGCGGAATCAGTCAAGTCCACGTTGTAGATGTTGCTTTCTTTTATTAATGTCTTCACAGACCTCTTCTTCCTGCCCGAAGGTCCTTGAGCGCCCATACCTCCCTGCGCTCCCTGGTTACCTTTAGGACCTTTAGGTCCAGCTGGTCCCGGTGCTCCATTATTCTGGCCAGGGCTCCCTTTAACCCCTTTGGGTCCTGTAGGACCTGCCGGCCCAACTGGCCCTTTCATTCCCTTAAAGCCCTTGAAACCTTTAATTCCTTTCATGCCCTTATCACCAGGATCACCGATCATTCCCGGATTTGTGTCACCTTTCATCCCTTTGTCACCCGACATTCCTTTATCTCCTTTTAGACCCTTGTCTCCACTTGCTCCTGATGCACCTTTGGCTCCTGGAGTTCCGTTTGTTAAGGCCGTCGCGAAGTACGTCTGGTACGCAAGCAAACCCAAGAGACAGTAAGCACCAAATGCCCAGGCCGCCAACAGTTTGATCAGATAAAGATGTTTTGAGCCGGATTTATCATCTTCATCAGGTACAACAATGTACGACGAATCATCGTAACCCCCGTAACCTCCACTTCCACCGTAACCTCCCCCATAAGCTCCTACGTCACCGTAACCACTTCTTTCCGCGTTTACGTCCGTTTCTGCCTGCCGCCGCTCACGGTTCTTCTCTCCATTCAGTTTACTAACTTTATCAGGCACCAGAAAACCTAAAAATTCTCTCGAATTGGACTCGCAGTCACGTTTAGCTATAATATCCGAGATCGTAGCATTACAGAAATGTTGAACTGCAGTATTGAGAATATTTTCTTTCACCTTATTTTCAAACGTCATGAAAGACAACGGATAAATTCTCGACGACAAAAATCTCACTAAATCGGGGTCAATGGATCTAACCGTCTCTTTGATTTTTTTCTCGTGGTCAATTTGTTTGTACTTGTCCGTTGCACAGTAGCCTCTTCGCTGGCTTTTCATGTTTCCCAAGAATTTCATCACTTGATGCACTGGATGTTCTGTTAATGGATATTTATCTAGTAGTTTCCCACGGTTGATGAACAAGTTATTAAGAGATTCAGTTATTAATTTGAAGAACGTATTTGCCGAGGTTGAGGAACAAGAACTTATCAGACCAAATTGCTCAAGTGCTTTGCTAATACTCAACAGGCAACCGGTTACAAGGTGCTCGTGAGCCTCATTGGATTGGATGTTTCTATGATTTGATAATAAGTTAAGAAAAATATTGGTTACTATGTCCTCAGACGAGTTCAAGGAAGGTATTTCATTGATTAAGTTTAGAATTTCGAAGGGAAGATTCAAATTGTATAAACTGTTAGCCGAATAATTGGAATACGTAGCTTCGTAAAAATCGTTTATGTGTGTCATATTCGAGTATCCTTCGGTGAAGCCAACAAATTTATGTTTAATCTCATTTTTGTGCTTCAAGTTACTTGAATGAGGCATGTACCCCGACGAAGATGTTTTGTGCATTTGATCTTGCGGGACGTCAGGTAATAGGAACCCGCTGGACTGTAACACGGCGATCACCAGTGTCGCTACGACGAAACTCTGCTGCATCATCTGTGAAAGCAAGGGTAGCGAAAGTGTCATTAATATTGCTTACGCAAATTATATGAAATGGAATCCTATATTATAAATTTGTAATCGGGTTACATGAAAAGTCCTATAAATAAGATTTATCATGGTATATGAATCAAGCATAATATCAAATTATTTAAAATTTTGAATAAATAATTCTGGTAGTAATTTCTGATTTTCTATCAACGATGAAAAGTGTTCTAGTGCTAGAAATTCTGTTTTATTCGTAGGAATCAGATGAGATTTAAGATCTGTTTTCCTGGTTCAAGAATTTCGCCTGAAAATGCAGCTCACAAAACATTGAACTAGAGACGACTGGCCAACTTCTTGTATGACAAATCCACTTTTTTGGGCTACAAAAGCTAGCTGTAGCCGTTATTTAGGTCATTAGCTGGTACAGAATAACCTCGCTTGGACCGCAGAAAGCATTATGATTCCTTGTGTACTCAAATAGTTTAGTCAACGCTTACTTCCATTTCCCTATTTTTGGGGTAATTCTTGTTCTTCTTCTATAAAAAACCATATTTAAAATAGATTATTTCAGTTGATAGTGACGTATTTAGGAACACCTTTGTTTGATTTCAAACGAATTTTGGGAAGGCTTTCCTACGTTTGGGTTAATTATTGCCCTTTTTCTATAAAAAAAACTATTTAAAATAGATTATTTCAGTTGATGCTGCAGTATTTAGGAATAACTTTATTTATTTCAAACGAATTTTGGGAACGCAAAGGAAATTGAAGAGAACTTTCTGAGCAATTTTCTGTTTAATTAACGTAATTTATGTTCGTAAAACTTGTTTCAGTAAAAACGAAATACTCTGTTGTACACGTTCATATTTTTTCCAAGTTACGCACGCATAAATAAACGAGAACTTCAATTTATTTTTTAATTGAAACTAAAAAAGACAAGAAAGACTAACACAAGATGAAATTAGGCAGGAGACTTGGAAATAGTTCACATGGCGCAAACGAACGCAATAAATTTAAGCTCGCATTAAATATGATGAAATTATTTCTTATTTTCCACTATCATCAATAAAGTTGCTTCACTCACCTTAGCTTTTCCAAATTCGTGGGATACGACGTCCAGACGGACGCTGTCAATGCGGTGTTATAAGATCTACGCTTGCATCCTGGGATAAAGAAGTTATCAACTAATTCTTTAAAAAATCCCGTTTCAGATCTCTCCCTCATTAAAATTAAGCAATGGATCGTATATTTCTTCAAGTCAATTCGGCAAGCTCTTTATCCAAGCTCAATACAGTAATACTGTTCTCTCTAGAATAGAATTTACCAATTAAAATCCCGCAATGATGAAAATTTGAATTAGGTACATTATTATACACCCTCAGATAACACTTACTCCTAAATACATGGAAGAAAGTGAATAATTCAAAAACATACAAGCCCATATTATGTCAACACCGCCTGCTTTTTTTTAAATTCCCCTAATGTTTGCCTGAGATATGAATCATCTATTATTAACTGTTGTTGAGCTCGATGTTCACTGTACAGTCGGCACAAGAGGCACACGGACAGCGACCGCCTCGCAGCAGCAGCGCCACACTTCTGCCGGCCAACACGCGTCTGAGGAAGCAGTTGAAGCGTGAAATAAAATTTCCTGACGGGTGCTGCCCCAATAGATGGCAGTGCTTTTAATTAAAACACGTTGATTTGGAATAA